>NC_081412.1:464543156-464844656 GCF_030272615.1 Cryptomeria japonica | reverse complement strand
TTAGGTTGTCACTTATGTGGCTCAAGGAGTATCAATTGAAGTAAAAAATTTGTTAACCAACAAGTTTAGATGTTAATTTCTCTTTCAGTAAATTTTGTATTTATCTATGGTTATGTTCATGATGTTTTATGAATTCTTGTGGAGATAATCTATGTTTTGGAGTTATGATAGTTTATTATGTTGCATTAATAGATGGTTTAAAAAAAATTATCTCTATTTGTTAGTTAGTTTAGCTATTTTCTCTAGGGTATTTTGGTGGGTATTACATCTGGTATCAAAGCCCATGTTCATACACTAGGTACTCTGGTTTCATATGAGCCCATTGTGTGTGTTAGTACTTAGCATGGGGTAGCCCATGATTTTTTCTTTCTTGTTATTTTTCTTGCATATGATAACTTAGCTTTAGCTTATAGTTGTTGGAATCAAGGTAACATTGAGAGGAGAGTGAATTAGTGTTCAACAATTTTAACTTTAATAACCTGACTTTTCAACCACTTGATGTAAATGAAGAAAAAAAAAATACAGAACCACAAAGTCAAGATCGGAAACACCATAACACCGAGATTTTTATGTGGAAACTCAGTTAAGGGAAAAACCATGGTAGGATTCAAACCCACAATATTAATATACTATGTTATAAGTATAATAATATTACATAAGGGGAATGCACGTGTATTTAGGCACACTGCCTAGAGCTCACTACTCAAAGTTTACAATAAGAGCTACAACTCAAAAGGCTCACTGCCTTACAAAATGATTATAAGGGATACAAGAGAGTTTTGACTATTTAATAGCATCAAAAAATTCCTAGGTATAGTTTTGGTTAAGCACAAAACACATGATCACACTCTGCTCTGCTACTCATCTCTATTATGATATTCTACAACATACCAGAGCATCAATCTTCCAGCCACACACGTGAAACTACACACAATCGCTCATACACACTTCACTTATCACCATCTATATATAAAATGATCAAATCAATTGGTCTTACATATCCACAACATCAAATTAGATCAATTCCATGTCAGTCCAAAAACCGCATAACACGCAACATGAAACATGTTACCCAAGTCAGCTCAATCCAATCCAAAAACAACTAAGCCAACCAAAACAAGATGTCCACATGTTTCCCACATGTTGTCTCAACAACCTTGATCATGCAAACAATCACCAAAATGACTCTGCATGATCCACACACAGAATCTTCACACGTTACCCACTAATGAACACTATTCTACCATAAAACTATCTACCGGATCTTCCAACTTATTCAATTCACAACACCGGAGGCCATAAACCTAGAATAATGCATATCACACAACCAAAATAGTTCTTTGAGATCCACAACATAAAATATATAACACAAATTAATCCAACCAGATGTTGTACACTACTAGATAGCATGTTCTCACCGGACCTTATCGGACCTCAATCAATCTTCTGGTATGAATGAATCACAAACTGCGGTTTGAATATTTGACTCAAGTTGCCAAATCTAACATGAGTTTCCATCAATGACAACATCTCAACATATATGCAATGTCTCTTGCCAATAATCTCACCATTTGGAAGTGATGGCAACACTTTGTGAAAAATGACTAAGTGTTAGACCAAAACCCAAATACAATATACTGCAACCAAAAATCTAATCACCAAATTCCAAAGAATCAAAGAATCAAATATCTCCCCCTAAGATAAACATTTTTCACTCATCTATTCTCCCCCTTTGACATCAATGATAAAGGTATGGTCCCAAAAACCATAAATGTTATTTACATATGTACACAGTCCTTACACATTCACAAAAAATTTCTTCAATGATTGCAGATGGTCATCCCATCTCTTCTTCAGATTCTCCAAAATAGATATGAGGGTGCTGAATAGATATGTGTGCATCTCTATTGCTCTAAGATCTATAGGAGCACTTTTATTTAATGCATTCTAAGCATCATGCAGACTACTGAGGTGTCTAACCAAGGAGTGATTAGATTCCTTATCTCTCCCACTCTTCCTACAATCCTATCTTTCTCCTGATTCAGACTCTTGATTTTATCAAGTAGAGATATCACCTGGTTTTCTCTATTACTTTCAAAAATAGACTGAGGATCATAAGATTGAGATATGTTGACCAAAAACCCTTCACACTCCTTTATCTTCTTGTCAACTTCAATGGTGAACTTAGGTAATAAGAAGCATGACTCGTAGATTCCTCCTCCTTTGGCCAGTGCATCTTGAATTGCTTTAACATGGGTGACCAAACTTTTTCTATCTCCTTCAATCATTTTCAAAACTTCCCTCATCCTCATAGCATTTAAATTTCTTATAACCTTTGCCTAAGCAGATTTCTCTAATGATTCAAAATGAGAATCAACTGACTCGAGCAAACTCTTCAGCTTCCCGGAGGGTGTGTCAAATGAGTCCTGCTTGAAAGATGGAAAAATATTCTCAAGAACACTCATTGCAAATGATATCACCTCAATGTCCTCCGTGTGAGATTTCAATAAATCTTCACTTGCTTTGGCTTGAGCGAGTGTATCCAATTTGATTGCCTGAATAGGGGATAGAGAGTCAAGATTGATGGGACCTTGGGTGAAGTCTGTATCACTTATGATTTGCTTCCCCTTCTCATATTTCACAGTGTCTCTTGCCACCGGAATCTATTTAACCTTGCTATCTGTTTCCTCTACTCCCTTCCTTATTTCCACTGCCTTCTCTGCTTCTTCCTTAAGTTCAATAGTTACCACCAGAGGGTCCTGAGTTCCCTCACCCATATCAATTTCCTTCTGACTTACGTCTACCCCAACTATAGTGTCCTCAACTCCTACATCTCCAAGAGCATCCTAGCCAACCTGTTGGGGTATCTGTTCTCCCAGTTCATCAACTTTTGGCATATCTCCTAGGGATGGCATTCCTAGGACTTTCGGAACAGACTTTTGAACATCTTCCTAATATTTTTCAGGAATCACCTCATACTGATACTTTAGAAGAATTTCCCTCAAAATTTATTTCATCTCTTTGTGAACTTCCTCATTTTTCCCAATCCTTAATCTGTTCACCCTTGATTTGCTTCTAAACTTTTCTTTGTTTTCCTTGATAATTCTTTCTATTTCCATTTTAGCAATTACCGAACTAAGTTGTACTAACACATGCTCCCTCATTAATTCTTGTTCTAATCTTGGTGTCCCTTTCCTTAATTCTAAGAGATCATATAAGCTCTTGGGAACTTCTGATACAATCTCAATGAGAGCCCTCTTATACTTATTCAAATATACAGTTGTAGCTTCTTCCAATGATTTCTTCCCTTTGTCATCCAATAGATCATAAAATTGACAAAGTAGTTTGAAATTACCTTGTTCATTTATTGTTTCCTTCACTTGCTTTAGAGTTATCCCAAATTGGTCTACTTCAACTCTTGCCTTCTTGCTAGGTCGCTCCTGACCGGATGGTTTCTTCTTGACAACCCTGGCAGTTGTAGCATTTTTCTTTACTTCTTTTACCACTTCATCAGATTTTGTTTCTTCTTCTTCTACCACATAAACTCTATGTGGTTGTTCTTTCTTCCTCTTCACTACTCCACCGAATGGTTGGGCTTGAGGATTAGGTGAATTGGGTGGTTTTTGAGTACCAAAGGAGGATGCAGAATTCCTTGACTATCTTGGCTTAGGTGGAGGGATTTTCAGTTTAGCTTCTTTAGGCTTGACAATATCTTCATCCTTCAAGATGTTCTTCTCTCTGGCTCTCAGGACTGCCTCCTTAGTGATCCCCAAGTTCTCCGCCAACTTTTCCACCTCCTTCCTTACCTTCTTTTGTATCTCAGGTTGCTTGAACTGAGAATGCAAGCTAAAGCTCTTTTCCTTATATGTGTCGAACCTCTCCTCAGACTTGTCCACCATTTTTCTCAATAGGTGTTGATCATATGCCTCAAGAACATGTCCTTCAACTTCATACCCCATAGGCATTATCCATGAAGTCCTTGGCTCAACGGCTTCCATAAGACATTGGTCAATGTCTACCATAAAGCAGATAGTATATTGATACTTCTCAACTATCTCTTTAGGAATCCTCTCTCTGCTTTGCATCATGATATGAAAGGTTTTGAAGTATCCCCAAAGTATGCCTTTTTTTGCTTTTGAATCTCCTAGACTCTAAAGTTTCTCTTTGATTTGCACAACCACCAACCTATCATAGGCCAATTGAACCTTTCCTACTTCTAGAATCTCATTCATGAAGTAGAAGTATAGATAGATAATCAAAGTACCGAATTTGAACATATGCTTCTTGTCTTGCTTGATTTTCTTCAAATTTTTCAACAAATCTCTCTGGAGCACTTCACACAGATGATACTTTTTTATCTTCTTTCAATATCTGATAAGCCACATATATAGTTGTGTCAGATACTAAATTGTCTCGGTTAGGCTGATATAACTTGTAACCAAACACCATAGATACAATTCGAAAGTCATATTAAACAATATCATGGATAGTCATTGATTTGTTGCCAAATTATGAGCCAGTTGCCTCAGTAACCGTTTGATTCTTGACATTTCTTAAAGTAGTCACCTCACCGACTAATCTTAAATAGGTTACCGCCTTGATTGCACTCTGAGTAATCTTGTAAGGTTTGTCAAGCCACATGAATTCATCATGTATCTTGATCAAAATATATCTAACCCTCTCTAGCTCATCGAACACCGAAAAATTAACAAATTGCATGAAACCCTTCTCCTCGATTGACTTGAGTTCACATTTCAAGTTGCCCAATCCATCAATCATGTGCTCCATATATAAATTCAGCATTTGGGCACTTTCAAGCTCTTCAATGTTACAGTGGATGTAAGCCCTAATATCTTCCACATGCAATAATCCATACGGAACGGATGAAAAATCACCACTCGGATCATCTTCCATAGACTTATAGGGATGCTTCTTAAAAATGGGTCTAGCTCTTTCAGTGACATCAACTACTAATGGGGTTGCAATACCAAAGGATTTCATATCAAAATTTCAAGATTCAAACTAAAAAAGTGATAGTTGATAAATACCTCTCAACCGGATGCAAGATTGAACGATGAATCTTCTATTTGCTCTAAATCTTTGCTCTTTTTCTCTATTCCGCTCTTTCGAATGAAAAGTGAGAAATGAAAGGTTTATTTTCCTTTTATCCACTGCATACCTAACTTTTAGGTATAATAAATGCTCTTAACCCTAACTATTCTGGTTACCTTGCACACCAATAAATTTTTCAGGAAATATTTTGTGGACCATCAAACTCTTCTAGAAAATCACCAAACAAGTGTCTCCAACCTATTGAAACCAAGTACAAATCTTCAATGGGGGGTTTGAAATCTTTTCATGAAAATATCCCCCTAAGGCCTGAAGCCTTAGCTTAGTTATCAGATGAGGTTCCAGCACCACAATCAGGTGTGGACCCACTTCCTACATCATCACTACTCTTCTTTACCCAAGTCTTCTTCATTTGATCTCTAATCTCTTCAACTTTTTCTTTACCCTTCTCATTTGGCTTCACATTCTTGTTATTGTCTTCTGGACCTCTCCTATTCACATTTCTACTTCTGCAATACTTTGCAATGTGACCAGATTTGTTGCAAGCATAGAAAACAACATTTCCTTGCACAGGCATGAAGTTCATCTGATTTCTTCTTGATATGTATTGGTTAGCAACATGTCCAAACATACCACATGCATAGCATCTGACATTTCTTCTATTTGGATTAGTATTCATCATAGTTTTGTATACATCTTCCTTATGACCATATTTATTGCATTTGAAACATTGACTGGTAAAAGATGAAGCATTATTGATCATCCTATTTCTTCATTGACTAGCCATATGACCAAATTTATTGCAAATAAAGCAGTTACCATTGAATTTATGAGCTTTAGGTTGCCTTATTAAAGGATTTCTTGAATTGTTCTTATGTTGAGCTAACTTGGAACTTTCACCTTTCCCAAAACTGAGTGCTTGAGTGTCATTAGGATTCTTTTGACTAGCAAGCATTTTATCAAGTCTGGCTAAACTGATCTGAAACTTCTCCTTGTACTGATTTGCAACATCAAGATCATATTTAAGAAGTAGGACCTGCTTTCCAAGATCTTCCTCATGTTATCTAGCATTTTGAAGGTCACTTATCAACTATCCATTTTCATTCTCAAGTCTGTAACATTCTTTAGTTTTGTCTTTCAGGGATTGAGCAAGCTTCTCTTCATTCTTTTTCATTTCGTCAATCTCCTTGGTCAATTTCATTACTATAGCTTCCATTTTATTTTTCTAAATTGCATTAGCTCTAGCAATTTTCTCACATTCTTCAGTCTTCTTCCTTGCAACTTATTCATCATTGCTTTGACTTTCTTTCTCCTGAAGCTAATCAACAAGCTCCGTTCTCTTGTCCCTTGACATGTTCAACTGATCTTTCAATTATTCAATAAATTTCTCATTATCTTTCATATTTGTCTTCAATTGCTTGACCTTAGCTTTGGACTGATGTAGATCATCAAGTGTAACAAGTAGCTATTGTCTAAGACTACCAAAATCCATTGATTCACTTATAGGATCTACCTCAAGTTGTTAGGCTTCTTCCAAGGAACTTATCTCTGATACAAATTGTTGGAATCAAGGTAACACTAAGAGGGCGGGGTGAATTATTGTTCAACAATTTTAACTTTAATAACCCAACTTTTCAACCACTTAATGAAAATGAAGAGAAAAAAGTGCGAAACCACAAAGTCAAGATCAACAACACCATAACACCAAGATTTTTACGTGGAAACCTAGTTAAGAGAAAAACCACGATCGGATTAAAACCCATAATATTAATATACTCTATTAGAAGTATAAGAATATTACATAAGGGAAATGCACATGCATTTAGGAATACTACCTAGAGCTCACTGCTCAAAGTTTACAATAAGAGCTACAACCCGGAAGGCTCACTGCCTTACAAATGATCATGAGGGATACAAGAGAGTTTGAACTATTTAATAGCATCAACAAATGCCTGAGTATAGTTTTGGTTAAGCAAAAAACACATGATCACACTTTGCTTCGCTACTCTGCTCTATTCTGATATTCTGCAACAAACTAGAGCACCAATCTTCCAACCATGCAAAATCACTCATACACACTTCACTTATCACCATCTATATATCAAATGATCAAATCATTCATTCTTATATATCTACAATATCAAATTAGATCAATTCGATGTCTACCCAAAAACCGCATAACATGCAACATGAAATATGTTACCCAAGTCGACTCAATCCAATCCAAAAACAACTTAGAAAACCAAAACAAGATGTCCACACGCTTCTCACATGTTGGCTCAACAACCTTGATCATGCAAACAACTACTAAAATTAATCTACATGATCTGCACACAGAATCTTCACACATTACTGCTAACGAACATTGTTCTACCATAAAACTATCTATTGGATCTTCCAACTTACTCAATTCACAACACCAGAGGCCATAAACCTATAATAATGCATATCACACAACTAAAATGCCTCTAAGATCCACAACATAAAATATGCAACACAAATGAATCCAACCAAATGTTGTACACTACCGGATAGCCTGTTCTCACCGGACCTCACCAGACATCAATCAATCTTCTGGTATGAATGAATCATGCATTGCAGATTGAATATTTGACTCAAGTTTCCAAATTTGATATGAGTTGTCATCAATGACAACGTCTCAACATATATGCAGTGTCTCTTGCCAACAATAGTTTCTTGTGCGTCTTGGTTAGAAAAGATGCCTGCTAGAGGTAGAGGTCATGGTTGTGGTGGTCGTATGGGTACTCAACAAAATCCCCTTCCTAAGGTTTTTGAAGAGTCACGCCATGAGGAGTAGTAGCAGGATCAACAAGGTGGTGATGCAATTTTTGCAATTGGTTAATGTGCTTCAGGATCTTCTTATTCGATTATGACCGAGACAGGAGGAGAATTGGAAGGAGGAGTCTCACCATTATGGCGATCAGGAGAGAGCGATCACATTCACCTCGTAGGAGAGTAGATGTTGTTGTGGATCAAGGTGTAGTTGCAGCTAGTCATATGAGAGATCTTTTGAGATCCCATCTCCCTACTTTTGATGGTTCTAGCAGTGGCATGGAGGTTGAGACTTGGCTTCTTGACTTGGGTAGGTGTTTTTCTATGCATCTGTATAGTAGTAACACCAAGGTTAGGTGTGCGATTATGCATCTTTGTGACTTTTCTTTGACATGGTTGTGTACGGAGGAGCAGAAGTTGTGTTCAGATATTGTGACAATTTATTGGGAGTTGTTCCTTGAGCAGTTTTGTGCCTGATTCTTATTAGATCATTGGAGGTAGAGAAAGGCAGATGAGTTTCATGATTTGAGGCAGTAGAATATGATAGTTGAGTAGTACAAGTGTAAGTTCTTTAAACTTAAGAAGTACACTAGGATAGAAGATGATGAGCCTATGTTGATTTAGCATTTTGTTAGGGGTCTTAGTGACCGCATTAGTGGAGGGGTTCGACTTCTCAAGCCTAAGACTTTGGAGATAGTTATGGAGAAGGTGCAAATAGCAAAGGAGAACTTGACTTTTTCTTTGGGTGGTGCGCCAGGTGTGCAAACAGTTAGTGCTTCAAAGATTGAAGGGATTCGTTGACATGCTATAAATTGAAAATTAATTAATTTACTCAATTTAGATGCCTAGGTAAGTGTTCATAAGGAAAATAGCCTTTGGCATTTTTCCTTGTCTTATTCTTTCAATTCAGGTGCCTAAATGGAGGGAAAAGCTTGTGATTTTTTAGAAAACAATTAAAGACTCTTCAATCTATAAAGGAGCATGAATCGGTTTATGTTTTTATTCATTTTCAAAGGCATCTACAATAATGTGTTGGATATTGTGTAGAAACCTTGGGTACTATATTTGGAAGCATTTAATGAAGAATTTCAAGCATTTACAAAGGAATTTCAAAAGACAATTGAAGGGAAATGAAAGAGAAGATTTGGGTGCCTCTTTTTTATGCTTCACAAGGGTTACAATCTCTATAAATTAAAACATTTAATTATGTTAAAAGGAAGTAATCAATAGAAGCAAGGTTGGAGGAAGTATTTGCATGTTGCTCCAAGGATTGAATGAGGAAAAGTGTAGGAAATTCGCTTGCCAAGAGGAGAGGAATAGAGGAAATAGAAGAATGAAATTGTAGGTGTGTTGATGGTGTTCAATAAATTCATGAGATATATAGGATGAAGACAAAATTAGATTCTAAAAGATGAGTGAAAAAAAAGGTTTGAAGGCATGAGGTTTTAAAGACTTGCAAGCAAGATGTGTCTAAAAGTTTGTAAAATTTCTGAATTTTGTTTATTGTTGAAATCCTTCATAGATGTAATTGTTCTTGAGTAATTTTATCGTACCAATGTATATATATGAA
The DNA here is from genome assembly GCF_030272615.1 of Cryptomeria japonica. Classification (NCBI taxonomy): domain Eukaryota; kingdom Viridiplantae; phylum Streptophyta; class Pinopsida; order Cupressales; family Cupressaceae; genus Cryptomeria; species Cryptomeria japonica. The sequence goes on along the minus strand of NC_081412.1, from coordinate 464,835,223 downwards.
GGTTGAAATAAAAATATGTTTAAAAGTCCTATATATATGTGCGCATGTATGTATGTATGTATGTATGTATGTATGTATGTGTGTGTGTGTGTGTATGTATGTATGTATGTATGTATGTATGTATGTATGTATGTATGTATGTATGGACTGGATGGCATATGAAGGTTGCAAGATTGGGTAGTTTGATCAAGCCCCTCAATCTTTTCTGCATCACCTCCTAAAGCATGTAATGATCACAAATTTTATATCTATCATAAAGTAAAATATTATTATTATGGTCATTGAAATATAGAGCTAAAATAGTAAGAAAGACATAAAACAACAAGAATCATGTCTTGTACTAACATTTACCTCAAGTGATACCTAAAGGAGTGAAAAAAAAATGATAAAAGAAATGAACCCTTACCATTATCAAACCTTTCATGAGCATAGGTGTTTTCTCTAAGTGATGTTTGATATAGTTTTCTCAATAATTTTGCAGCATAACTTTGGTGCATCCAATCTCCTTCCTTTTGAATGATTGGGGATTGGTTTAATTTATAATTTTGACGAGGATAAATGGATAATTGATATTGTTTTAGGGTGGATGTGTTTTATTTTTTGAGAGGATATTCAAATTTGAATTTGGGAGGGAGAAGGGATTAAATTATAATGGTTGGAAGAAGGAGGGCTAGGATTTCTTACATGAAATGAATAGGTGAGATTAAATGTTAGTTTAAATTTAGATTAAAGGTAGCTAGAGATGAGGAGCTATGCTTAGTTTAGTTAATTTAATGACTATGTAATTGAGTGTTAATTTGACTTTAAATTACTTATTTGGATTTATTGGAATTTTAAATTGTGGATGTGACATGATCATCCTATTAGTGGCAGATTAAACTAGTATGGGTATTTAGGCTACTTAATCAAATAACTAGATTATTTAATTAATTAAGGAGAAATAGATGCAATATTTTTAATTAAATAAATATAACTTATATAGATGATATGATGATGAAGGGAATGTTAGACAATAAGTCCTAGATAATTACATAAATATGATTTATTTAATTAATTAGCTCTAATATGACAAAAATATGGTTATGAATAGGACGTTAAGTGTGTTGCAATTGGAAAAAGTGGTCAATGTGTTATTAAGGTGCAGTTAGTTTTAAGTGTCTACATTTTCTCACTTTTTGATGTGTTATTGTGACTACCAAAAGTAATGTCATTTTAGATGAGGTAAATATAGACATTTAGTGGGATATAATTGGTGGTAAGATACCCCAATGGTTTAGAGGATATTGGTTAGGGATTCACCTCGAGAGAATGCTATTTTAGAGGACATAAGTGGTATCTTGAAAGGAGAACCGAGTCTAGGGGATGAGAAGTGGTTGAAAGAGATACAAAGAAGGGGGATTGGTTATGATATGAATGTTGGGATGTAGAAAAAATGTTAGTAAAGAATGAAAAGGAGTAGATGGGGACAAGAAGAATAATAGAAGGGATGAAAAGGATAATGGATTTATGAAGAATGAATGTGATGGATATTAGATCTAGGTATATGCTAACATAAGGTGGGGAATCAATGTTTGTTGTAACATTTGACACTGCACAAAGCTATCAAGATCAGATTGATGATGTGTCAAGTGCATGTGGGATTGAAATCCAAAGAGGGACATGAATTTATGCACCGTGATATGGAAGACCATGATGATATTGGTCATTATGTGCCCCAAAGATTGAATATAAAATACAAAAAACAAACAAAACACACAAGAAAGCCTATAAACATGATAAAAGATAAACATAAAAGATTTTTTACTTGATCAAGTAGAACGTAAATGATTGATTGATTTTATTATATGATGATAACATTTTTTTATTTTATTTTTATCGATAACAGGTTTAATATTTGTATTGATTGAAAGGAGAAAATTGCATGCCTTCAGCTGCTCTGCAGCTTTTCCACTATCATAAGACTATATGCCCTACAAAACTCAAAATGAAACCTGAGACAGAAAAACAACACCAACTATGCCAATGACTAAGATTACATTCCTTACATCAGTGAAAAACCACCAAAAAAACCAACGGCCTACTAACAAAAACTTCCTCACGAAACCATCCTACCAGAGCTAGCCAAGGGCCTTCTCCTTAGAGAAATTGGGGATGGCATGACTGGGTCCTGCATTAGACTGCACCATCCCAGCACTGGTATTGGTTCCCGATCATCCTCCTCGCAACTCACTGTGTTCCATGATCTTCGCAATCTTCTATGGGATTTGATATCGCACCATCGGTCGCCCATCCTCACCAATCGGAGCCTGCGACTTCACCGGGGTCTACTTGGTGCGCAGTTTCGCCCGCTTCGTCGGGCCCATCTTCCACACAAAGTCCAGCAGATCTTGCCACCCTTTCCTTGTATCCTCCAACTGGGTTTCAATTGAGCGAGAGGTTGACCACACCACCAGAGGCTACACTGCATCATTCTACCCACCTAAGCGCCTCCACGACCCTTGCTCCATTCGCAAACCCACACCAATCTCCACACGTTCCACCAACTTCACCAGACCAACCGACCATTTTGGTCTCAAAATGAGAGACGCCACCCACGTCACCTCCTCCCTCAAACTTCCCACCATCAGTGCCAGTGCCACAAACAAGGAAAATATGACCAAATTAGTTTGTGGGCGATAGTCAATGTTCAGGAATTCATCTCCAAACATCAAATGAATAGCCTTCCAAAATTCTTCCTCGTCCACCCTAAATACATGCTTCAGACGATGGCTTGAAAGAACCTTGAAAGGCAGACATTTGGCCCAGAGTGAACAACAAGAAATTTGCTTCCATTGTTCCCCTGCCACACAGCCTAGAAACAACACTTGCAAAGGAAATTGCGATCCCTCTTCGAAATGCCAAAAATCGAGGATCATAATGTCACAAAATGCTGCCACCCCTTCCATTTATTACTCCGCATGCACCACCTTACACTGCACATCACCAGCAAAACCAAAGTACCATTCACTGTCATAATTGCACCTACGCCACCATTTTCTCTACATGTTGCCATTGCAGTGTGCTAAATCCACATAAGCCTTCCCCACCCCTCAACATGCATATCTAAAATGGGTTCACACATAGCTTTTCACAACGTCTCGGGTTTTCCTTTCATACTCAGCGCTTCTTCATACAAATTCTAAGGGATCCAAATCCCTTAAATCTTCAAAGAAATTAAAATGTTCAGCCAAGGAACCATTTGCACCTACGTTCGAGAGCACATCAGCTTCTGCATTCACTTCCCTTAGAACATGTGATACTCTAAAGTCCTTGAACCCAATCAAAAGGTCATGTATTCTTCTGATATGGTTATCCAGGTGCCAAGCATCCATCCTACCCCTAGCGATGTCATTCACCACTATCTGGGAGTCCCCTTCAAGGTATAGTTTTTTCACCTCCAATTTTTTTGCCATAAGAATTGCTTCAATTGTCGCCTGACACTCAGCTTCATTGTTAGTGCCATCCACCAATCTCTTTGCTCCAAATGCTAAAATACTACCTTTCTCATCTCGAGCAATGACCCCTGCACCGAAGGTCCCGGGATTCCCCCTGGATGCCCCGTCAAAGTTGATTTTGATCCATCCCCTGTCTGGCGCCATCCACACATGACTTTTTCCAACAGCCCTAGGAGGATAAGCCCTCAAAAGCCCATTAGCAGGCATTATATGATGATAACATTATTAACATTAGATACGTATATCCTAATAATAAAATGGGAATTGGAAAAATTATATATCCTAGTAATGATGACTGAAAATTAAGGTTTGGATTTTAGTAAGACTAAAAATGAAGCTTATGTATACCTTTTGAATGTGTGTTGGTGTACATCTAGATAAGTAGGAACTTTGAATATTATAGTGAATGTATGGGTTGGATTTCAATACTAGGTAGGGAATCCTAACTATGAGGGTTTGAGGATTTAGCATATAATATTACCTATCTTGTGTTAAGATTTGGATTTAAAATTTGGGATATAAGTAAACACTCAACTCATTTTAAAGGGAAAAATTGTTCTAGAACCATGGGGAGGCTATTGTATAGATGGAAGGATGGGTTTATGGAGAGTAATAAGAGATAGAGATAGGGAAGAAAGGTGAAATGTGGTTTCCAAGGACTATGTCACATAAGACCGATATGCTCTAGTATATTGTAGAACACATTTAGTGGCTTATGTTGGAGGGCTTGTTTTAGATGATCTGGATTATTAAGGGATTTACAATAGCAAGGTTCAAGATATTTTCTATTTATTAATCAAGATTGAAAGAAATGATGATGATAGGTATGATAATATGGGGATGCAAATGTGTAGATGAAATGATATGATGGTGTGATATGTATTATTGGCTCAGTGTTGGAAAGAATAAATGAGATGAACATGTGGATGAAGCTTGAATCCAAGTGTAAGATATGCATAGGGAACATATTTATGCATGACACTTTTAAATGAGGTTTTGTTGTGGTAATTGACCAAGGAACCATATGAATTATTTTCACCATTAGATTATTGTTTCTCTTAATTTTTATTTTTTTTTAGATACAAGAGTATAGTTCCATGGTAAGATAATGATATCCCATTTTGCATAGTTGACTTAGGTAGATCAAATTTACCTAGTGGATATCAATTTTCTCTTTAATGATTCTTAGGTCGGCTTCTCCTAGGGTGTTACCATGAAAAACGAAGAATGGGTGGTAAGTTGGATGGAGGATGAATAGTTTAGATGAAAGGGATCTAGTGATGGGGATACATGGGATTTTAGATTAGTATGGATAAAAGGGGTGGATGGAAGGATGGATGTGCAAATGTTATGGTATTGATGAGAATTATAACTAATGGGTTCACACACCATATTGGGTTATAAGATTGGCTCTTGTGTTAGATGTAGTGGTGGTGTTTAGATTTTTGTGTTTTGGTGCTTGTTGGCTTGGGGGATTGTGGATTGTGGGATGCTTTGATATTGGTGCTTTGGCTTTGGATTGTGCATCTATTAAGATATCTTTTGGATCCCAAACATATCTTGTGTTCAACTTGTGATATTTTTTAATTTGATATTTGGATTTTTTTTTAGTCCAATTAGATATGATCATGAATTTGGATCCTTAAGATTGAAAACCATTACTTTTTGGCTTATGATTTATGATTTTTTCTTTAAGATCCTTGATTAAGACTAGATTTTGGATCTCATATTTTAAATTTATAGATTTTTTGATATTGATATTTGGGATTTATTGATTTACAAGGGCAAGCTTAGGTTTATGCCATTTTTGGATTTTTGTAAGGGTGGGTTTAGGTGCATGGGATATGTGGGTTTGAGATTTACACTTTTGAAATATGGGAATTTAATGTATTTGGATGGATTGCTAGGGATATGTTGTTGTGTCTAAGTTAATTTAAAATCCCATTTTATGACCCATTGTGGAAGTATGAGCTTCATCTCCCATGAGGGTGGTAATAAAATCATCATTGTGGAAGATGTTAAATGGCATGTGCTTTTATTTATCCAAGGTGATGTATTTAGGAGGTGCATGGTTAAATTTGGTGATGGGAAGGATAGTGTTGATGAAAGGATCAGTGATAGGGTCAACGAAAGGATTAGTAATGGGGGTGATGGGGTTGAAAAAGAGGTGGTAGCAACTTCCTTGGAGGAAAAATAAGGGGGACTAATTTTTATATTAGGATAAGTTACCTAACACTTGTGAGAGTAACATCCATATTTTGATTATCAATATGTTTATATCAAACACATTGAAATTCTTGCTTTACATACACAAGGATGGGTTCAAGGATTCCTCATTCATTAAGGTTTAGTCTTTTTCCTTGATATGTTCCAATTAGTAATGGTATATTTATTACTTTGGAGGTAGGATGTAAATCATTTTTTATATAGTTGGGAATTATTAAGGTTTTCACATTATTTATTGGCAAGGAAACTAAACTAAAAAAACTTGGTGGGGCACAATGGATAGGATTTAGTACTTTGGTGTGGTCAATGGGGGTGTGGTTGGATTATTGTTCTTGGATAGGTTGAATGGAATCAATATGAGATCTTTGACCTTGGATTGGTTATGTAAAAGTTTGATCGTATGTTGGATATGAATCTTGATATTCATTTTTTAATATGGGTGCATTTCCTTTAAGATTAACATGGATTTGATCAATTAGCTCTCATATATAGTTCTTCCAATTCAAGCAATGATATGTGGGGTGTTTTTAGATGTTAGGGTTCTTATAATTTTTTTATTTTATCGGTGGCATGAAAAGGGTGGATTTCCTTCATTTCAATTTTTGCATGGGTTGATTTGCAAGTAATAATTCTATAGAGATTTTGGATGTCTTTGATACACTTGTGCTTTCTATGAGTGAGACACAACTTTTTAACTTCATGGTGTTTGATTATTTGGTAGTATCCCTTAGATAACACCATTAATAGCTATTTTGGGTTGATTGAATTTCCCTCTTTTTTTATTAAGCTTTGGAGGCCTATTTGATAGAGGATTTGTGTAAGGAGATATGGTTGTTGTTTGTTTGATACAAGGAGTTGGTCAAAGATACATTTTATTTGGATTTAGTTTAGGCATGGAGACCCTCTTTTTCTAGAATAGAATCCTCTTAATGGGTGTCAACATATACATTATTTTGACTAATAGTCAAGGGTTTAGGATCCATGAGGATGGATGGATTAGGATTAGTGTTAAATAGATATATGGATTAATTGATGGTTTAGGATAAGGATTGATATGTATGAGTGGTGGATTTGATGGTTTGGGGTTAGGATTAATATGTATGAATGCATTAATATGTAGAAGGGGTGATAGATTAGCCATGTATAGTTCTTGATATGAAAGGGTTCCCATACCTAGGTGTTCAAAATAATAGTTCAAGGGAAGATCCCCTCCAATTCTTATAGGTCACCTAATCATGGAATTCATATCTTGCCTCAAGATATTATACAGAGGATTTTTTCTATTCCATGATGATGACCAATAGTTTTTGGACTTGGGTTACCAAAATATCTTGAGATAGGATGTCATTGGTATTTGGTTTCTTAATGGTTTATGTATAGGTAATTGGGTCTTATACAAGTTTTCTTAAGATAATATCATCTAATGACTCATTGGTATAATTTCCTTGTCCTACAAGACTATTATATTCATGATATTCATCTTGATTGACAAGACTATCCTCAAGATTAAAGTCAAAATGACTTGTGACTTCTTATTTTAATAGGTTAGAATTTGAATTGAACGTGGTTGGAGATGAGTGGCTAGGATTAGTTTAGTTGATTTGATAACTATGATCGAATGTTAGTTTTACTTTGGATAAAAAAAAATAGATTTTCTTAAATCTTAAAATATGGACGTGATATGATTGTTCTATTAGTGGGGATCATATTAAGATTTAGGGACTTGGGTTATTTAATCAATTGCGATGAGTAGATGTAAGATGTTAGTTTAATTAAATGCATATAAATTCAATTTCATGATGATGTAGAGAATGTTAGAGGATTGAAGTCATAGCTAATTAGATAAACATAATTTGCCTAATTGATTAAGATTTAGATGGAAAAAGTATAGCTATGACTAGGGTGTTAAGTGTGTCAAAAGTGGAAATAGTGACAATGTTAGATGTGTTGCTAGGATGTGGTTAATATTAGGTGTATATATACACACTCAAAATTATGCATAGGTCTGAAGTATAATGTACACAACCTTAATGACAACAAGATTTTATAGCAATTGTAAAGTAGGTCTTTACACTCAAGCTTGTATAGATCTTAAGAATAAGATACAAGACCTTCTTGATAAAATTACATTAAAATTTTAAGTGGTGAATGATAATCAAAATCCATTTGTTGAATCTACCAATAGTAGATTACAAATTTATACAAAACTATTTCCACATCATTCACATAATTTTGATGCACTTAATATTAATAATGGTGATGATATTATGGAACATTAAGGCACACATTGTAGAAATGATTTTGTGAGATCCGTTGAATTTAATGATTTTGTGGGATACATTGAAGTTTATGATTTACTTTCTCTATATCATCATTATCCACTAATGCTATTTAATAATGAGGAAATACCACATAAAACTAGTATAGTATGTTTTCACTTTGGAGCACAAATTAAGGAAAGAGAAATTTGAGATGTTCTAATCAACCCAACATATCAATATAGCTAATACACAAAATATATATTTGTTTATACAGTATAAAAAACATAATTATATGCCAAATCAAGAATTTATTTAAATATGGTTGATGTAATGCTAATAAAAACATTGGTTTGTGTCATCATATCCTGTAAATTCAACCTTGAAAAAGTAAAATTTATCTACCATGTTATCCCAGGCATGGATAGATTTACCACCCTACTTGGATGTCCATGCCTAGAACATATAAAATAAGTTCCTTTAATGGTACATAAATATGTTAAATTTATTCTCAAAGGAAAAGTGGTAAGAATCTAAAGATATAGAGCTATAATAGTTATAAATTCGCTTTAGTTACCTTAAAAAACTCTGTATGAAGATGAAGATGAAGATGATATTCATAAATAATTTCAAGAGATGCTAGAAAACATAACTACAAGCTTGTGTGGGTGGAGGGTGATTCCAAAAATATTATTAACTATCTTAAAGGTATATCGAAGCCTTCTTGGAATGTCGAAGTCTGGATTAATAAGGCTAGGTCAATCATTAACTCTTTTGATCAATGCTTCATATCCCATGTTTTTAGGGAGTCCAACTATGTGGTCAGCTACTTAGCTAATAAGGGAGTGAGAAGTAATAGTCAAGTGACCTAGATCAATGAGGATAAATTGGACACTAAACTCTATATGCTTTCTCTTCATGATAGAAGTCGAGATAGCTAAATTTATGAGTACTCTTGCCATCATTACTAGATATGTATCTAGAAAGATCGCCACCTTCCCACATATGGCATGTGTTTATAGAGGTCAGTGTCATTATTGCAGATTTAATTTGCATGCTTTGTGGGTCGATATTGGCTTCATTTGGTCTTTCTTTCTCAGTCTAAAAGTCATGAGTTTCTTCAGTCATAAAGTGAAGAGAAGAATGGGTGGGGCGAGGAAGATACTTGAACCTCCAAGTTGTGTGCAACTCAAAAAGGATAAGAAATAATGGAGGCTCCTGGAGAAAAGGGGTGTCACCCCCTATATTGGGAGGTTAAAGGGGATAAATAAGGATGTGATGGCCTATTTCGAGAAGCATTGGAAAGATGGCACTATCACTCTGCATGGGCACAAGGTGCTTATTGATGAGAGTTTGATTGCACAGGTCACTGGCCTTTTGGCCGATGGGATGAAATATTACAGGGATAAAAACTACATGGAGATGGTGGTGCAAAACTTCCCTAAAAATGAAGAGGAGAGGACCAAGATGGTGAAGAAAATGGCGAGCTACTACAACATCTCTGTCATCAAGCAATTATAGGCGAAACTCCTCAAGGTAATAATGGAATATTTCACTCTTGATGGTCATTTCACTAGGGTTTATGGACATCACTTTGTGCTTCTAAATCACTTTTGTCATGGTGTCAAGGTGTCCCTTCCTATTTATCTGATGTCTGCCTTGAGGGATAATTTTAGGGGGCATAAAAAGAGCCTTGTTAAGTCCCCTATCCTCTATGGAGGGCTTATGGTTCTTATTGACTCCCATTTTTGTGCCCTCCCTGCCCCGTCTAATTATATCCTTACATCTTCTAAGGATGACACTAGTGTTGGGGAGTCGGGAGGTGAGGAGTCCAAATCGGACTTTGAGATGGATTCTCCTCCCCCTCATAAAAAAGCCAAATCTGAGATTTCCCTAAAGGCCAAATGTTCTTTGGGTAAGAGTAAGAATGTGCAGAAGCATTTGGTTGTTTCTTCTTCATCCACCTCAGCTGGAAAAGATTCCCATGTGTCTAGTGGTATTAAGGCTAGTTCTGAGGGCTCCACAGGTGGTAATAGGGTTTGCAGGAAGCCTAATAGTCGAAACCTTGAGAAGCCCCCTTCGTCGCCTTAGCAGAATACCATCAAGGACCTTCATGCGAAGAGTGCGAAGCTGAGTGATAAGAGGGATGACTATGACGATGTTCTAGTTATGGCCAGAGACCATGCCATTGATACTTTCAACATGTTTAAGTTGCTCTTTCATGAGCTTAAAGAGGTCAGACTCAACCAAAGGGCCTTGGGTAGCAAGATGGAAGCTATTCCTATTGTCACTACTCAAGAAAATTAGAAAGGTAATGGGCAATGTACAAAAGATGAAAAGAAATATGTGGTGGACTGCATCAACAAAACAGTTGAGGGCATTGATCAGATATAAAAATATTTGAGGATAGGTTCAACCATGTGGAAGAGAACTATAAGAGAATTCAAGCCACTCTCATCACAATTATGACCAGCAGTCACAAGATTGTCAAACAGACGGCGGATGCCATGAAAGCAATGGTGATTAATCTTGACAATGTACAATAGGAGAAAGTTCTTATCAATATTGGTGATGATAATGATAAGACTCGGGATTATCAAGGTCGTTGTAAGCAGACTCGAGGCAACATGAAGAAAAAAGATGCAACTCAGAGCGTGGATTACAAAAAGATGAGGATAACTGCTGACAATATGAGCCTGCTAGAGGCTGAGATCATTGAGACTCTCAAGAGCCTCATGTAATTATGATGTCTTTTATGTGTTTATGTGTTTTGTTATCTGGTTTTTTGCTAGTTTTTTGTTTGCTTGTTTGGGCGTTTGTTGGTTTCTTGGTTGCTCGATGTATTGTCTTATCTTTTGCAGCCTGTTTTGTTTTGGATCTTCAAATGCTTTGATTCTAAGCCTTTTAGAATCATCTTTGTAAAGGGTTTCAGGGCCCCTTCAAAAAAATTTTTTGCCTTAATCCAAAACAATTTTTTTTTGAAAAAGAGCATAAAGAGGACATTAATTTACCTAAATATAAAAAACAAAAACAAAGAAAGATTACATAAACTCAAGTAAAAAAGAAGAAGAAATTAAAGTAATACTCTTTTCACCCTTGCAACTTGTTGAAACTTTATAGTGAGTTGTAATAAGGCTTGGATGCCTATTTGCAATTTTTTTATGAGTGTTTAGAGTTTGGATGGGGTCTCATAGGTCACTAGGATTAGGGCATGAAGCACACAATTCAAAAAAGGGATAAATGTGCAGTCCACTAAAAGTTACTTGGAATGGTTATGAAGTCGACTTGGTGTATGTAGAAGATTACCTATAACAACATCTCTATGTTTTGATGGTGATCTAACTTACAATTACATGAATTTGTTTGCTATGTAGAATATTACTTGTAGTAAATACTTGCACTTGCTTGGTTGAAGGGAGAGGGTTGAAGACATTTGACACTACACTTGGTGAGGTAGCACCATTATATTTAAAGATATTTAATCACATTTATTTATGATCCAAACATTATTTAAAATCATCTTATCTTATAGCATTAAAGAAGCAATTAATAGTGATAAAATAAGATTTAGTGCACTAAAAAGAATAATAAATATGCATACATCATTTTCAAAGGCTTGTTTCCTATTTTTGAATCTTTTTACATATTTATAAGGGTTCACCTAGGAGAACTTGTCTCCTTGCAACACAACAACATCCTTGCCTAAGTATTCTTAAAAATTGCCAACCTAGGGGCTACATATCATAAAACTTAAAGGACACCAACGTGCATCAAGTGAGTGAAAGAGTAGAATTTCACTATGTACAAGGACAAATCTAAAATCATAGCACTCATCTACAACTATGAGCTAGTACTCAACTTGTGAACTTGTCCTTTTATAGAGCACAATATCATAGACAATCAAACAATTTATTCTAACAAATAAATATCAATTTTTGAAAACATATTCCTATCTATTGTCATAATCTTGATTGATAACACATACTATTTAATCATCAAATTAAACACTACCTTTTATTTTATTTTTTAAAATAAATGTTACAAATTATAAAAAAAATTATCAACCTCCACAAACAAAATTAACTTAGTGTAAATTAATAGGTCTCCAATGGATTCCCCAATTCTTGTTGGGTCAACTTTGCACGTGGCTCCTTCTAGGTCTAATGTTATTTTGTTGCCTTTTTCTCTTCTCAAGGGTGCACCTTCTCCTAACCTAGTTATGGTTGATGCTCATTCTTTCATCATTGTGCCTCTCAAGGGGTGTGTTGGTATAATTGTTTTTCCTTGCATACCTTTGGATTATGTGCAATGCATGTCCTTTGTAGTTAGGCACCCCTGTTCTCTGTGTGTAGTGGAGTAGGTCATGGCTTCAATAGAGGATTCTCCTCTTCTCTTGCCCTAATTTGTGGATTTGAAAAATGGTGTCTTTGACTGTCATCCAAAGGAAGAAGATAGGGACCTTCCTAAAATGTTTCAATTTCTATTAGACATGTTTAAGTGAGCAATCTTCTAGGTGAGAGCCTAGTGTTGTATAGAGCACTGCTCCTTTGTTTTGTTGGGCATTGCCATTTGTTTGCCTAAAGATGGACTATTTTTGTGTGGTGGTTGTTGTAAGGAAATAACTTGACTATAATATTACTATTGATTGAATCTTATGTTTCCTGATTTCTATTGTAAAAAAATTTAAAATCAATTAAAAATTTATTTTACTCTCAATCAAAAACTTATTATGCCTTTAGATTTTGTGGAACACATGTCTTCTATAGTTAGACACTCCTATTCTCTACTTGTAGTGGAGTAGGTCATGGCTTCAATAGAGGATTCTCCTCCTCTCCTCATAATTCAAGGATTTGAAAAATGGCATGTCCTTGACTATCATCCAAAGGAGGAAGAAAAGTCTTCCTAAAAATGTTTTAGTTTCTATTAAACATGTTTTAGGTTAGCAATTTACTATTGTATGACGCACTACTCATTTGTTTTGTTAGGCATTGTCATTTGTTTGCCCATGAGTGAGTTATTTTGATGTGGTAGTGTGTGGGTCGGCCTTAAACCCCACACACTAAGCAACATATTAAGCTTAGAAAATGTCAGTCAACTTTGAGTGTTTAACACTTTTAAGCATAGAAGTGTAAGCTTAGTGTGTGTGATCTAAGGCATTCAGTAATCTTACTATTGACTAAGTAAGGAAGTAACGTTACTATAATCTTAGTGTTTTTGATTGAGTAAGCAAGGAGAGGCCCTTGCTCCCTAACATTAGCAAAACATAGACTATAATCTTAGTGTTGATTGACTTTGTGTTCCTTAATTTCTATTGTAAAAAATTTCAAAATAGCATCAAAATCTATTTCTCTTAATAAAAAAGATTTCCTAGATTATAAATAATAAAGAAATAGATATAAACCATTGGTACACAAACCCATAGACTAAGTTTTTATTCAATGAGAAGTGAAATCATTTTAAGGAAGCCTCTATCTACACAACTATTTAACAAATTATATAAAAAAAAGGTACATATAAAAATGTGTCCCTTATATAACTTACTAAATAGTTGTCTCTTAGCCAATTTCCCATTTTAAGACATGTAAACCAATTAAAAATGTTTCCTCAAATTCACCTTATATTTTTCTTAAAACATACAATTTACTATTTTGAAGTCTAGGAATGAAGACCTGTTGAGTCACATGTCACAAGCAAAGACAATATAGAAGAGAGCTCGTAACAGCTGTGATATGACAAAAAGTGCCAAAGCATCCGATGAATAAAATGATTAGTGGAGTATTGTTTGGGGGTCAGCATGGACCCTACTCAATAGACCAGCCTGTGCATTGCTGTTACACCGACTGATATGCTCTGCTCTCCCTTGCACTTCCTATATCTCTCAAACACCTATATCCTCTCCGTGACTGCAGATTGCTTTGCAGGCAAAGATCAAGTCAGCTCAAAAAGTTGTGAACCTGACTGTAAAAGGACTGGCAGTCTAGTTATATTGTTGGTGAGCATGGCAAGGGCAATGAATGCACTCTGTGAAATCCTTCCTGCCAAGAAAATGTGGAGCCTGGGAGGAGAAAAGCAGTGGAATCTACCCATCAGTGCTCAAGATCAGAGCACTTCACAGCGGGGGCTGAGGAAGAGGATTTCCTCCTTCAGCATGGGTTACAGTGCCAGATCTGAGGGGAATTCTACCAGATCTGGGTCTTCATGGCCATTTCAGAGGAGCCAGAGCATGCCATCATCAGGAGCAGATTCTGCATCTCTTATGAAATGGGTGGAGTGGGGTTGGGGATGGATCACTAGAAAGAAGAACATTCTCTGCAGAAAAATTTCTATCTGCGGTGATGAAGACCTTATGTTGGGAGATCGCAGATCCAGCTTGAATCAGGCATTCTGTAAGATTGGGGCACATTTCAGGAAGTTGGTACACAGGGGACCTGTCAGACATGAGGGATTTACCTATGATTCTTTCAACTATGCTCAGAATTTTGATGATGGACAGCTTCAAGGACAGGATCCTATCAATGGCAAGCGCTATTCTTAGTTCTTTGATCTTGGGTTTTGTTTTTGGGTATATGCATAGGGATTTAGGGTTGTAATGCATAGGGATTGGTTGCTATTCCATAGGTCGAAGCCCCAGATCGCGAATTCCATGAACTGATGGAGAACCAGGTGATTTGCTGCTGTTACTACTGCATTCTATTATGTACATGGTAATGATTTGTAGAAGATTTAACTATTATAGTATTGGGTATTATTTGATTTCCATCCTTGGAAAGAAAGAACAAGAAATAAATTGTACTTATTCCTTGTATTAATTTGTGTCCAGATATGGATCACATGTTACATGAATTCTTTAGCAATCTGTGTATTCAATGTAGTTTTTCTTCTTGTTCCTTCAAGAATATCTTGTGAATGTCAATCAATTTCAGATCTTGTTCAGTAATTTTCAGATCTGTTTTCTCTGCTAGGAGCATTCTGTGTAGAGGTTCTAGATGCAATGGGCATTAAAATGACTGTTATATTCATATAAAAAAATGATGGCTTTGTCAATAGCTTCTGCTTCTGGTAATAGTTATGTGAGTTTATTTGTTCATCCTTGGGATGATTTTCATGTGTCTACAATATCGTTATGGACTATAGAAATCATGTCTACAATGTATCAATATGTTTCATACCTACGACAATTTCATAATTTTATAATCTTGTAAATTTGCAAAATTTATTTGTAGAATTGAGAAACACTTTTTCTCTTGCCTAAGATCAAATCAGAATTATATAGATATATATATATATTTTAAGAAAAATGGATCCATGGGAATCATTATACAGTTAAATATTTATTTTTTCACATTTAAAAAGATCAAATTTTTTTCTTATGAAATAAAATGTCATTACCATGAAAGATGATAGATTTATATAAACCATTATTTATAAAATATAAATATATAAATTTAACTCAAAAATTACACAGAAATATCCTACATAATTTCTTATTAAGAAATCACATTGTTTTGCCAGTTGACCTTTTTTTTTCAAAGAATTGTATTTTGGAACACCGACTGCGTAGGATGCAAGTACGAATCTACTTTTAGCAAGTGGCAGTTAAGATGAGACTGCAGATCTTTTTTGGTCAAAAGTTTTATATCGTTATCCACCTGGATTAGAGTTACTTTTAAATTTTTCGAGTTTAAACAATTGACATTCGTTTGCTGGATATTTCTTACAGACCTGGGTTCCAGGTAAGTAACAAAACTTAACCATTCTTTTTGGACGTGTATAAGGGAGAGGTTTTATGGAGCTGTTATAAGAATTATTGACAGGAAGAGTTTTATGGAATTGTTATAAGAATTTTTTTATAAAATGGAAATATTTATTTTTTAAATTGTACATTTAAGCAAGAATCTTTTTCTTAAAATTTGGATGTATTTCAGAGGGAGGAAGGGGAGATAAAAATTATAGCAGCAATTTCTGTATCAATTATATTTAGATGGAGGGCAACTTTTAAGAAAGTAAGAAAATTGGTTAGGGGAAGGATTATTAGTGGACAACTTTTTGTCAACCCAACTTCTCGTTATTGGATTGTAAAGGAGCTCAAATAATTGATAATGAAAAGTTTATTAATGAATATCACATGTATCAATAGTGGAAATTTTTTTAGCTTTTTTGACCATAATTAGTCCATTTGTACACCACTCATGGGACATTTGTGCACCACAAATGGGACATTTGTGCATAACTACTGGGGCATTTGTCCACTACTACTGGACTACTGCTGGATATTTTGAGTTACCTACTATTGGCACAAAGATGATTATGTATGGAGGATACTTTGAAATGACCACTTTTTGACTTATGCGCACAATAATGAATTCCACAGTGTGCATTGTTACTACCCAGAAGGCAGATCCTTAGTTATAATCAGTTAAATCGTATACCCAGAAGCCAGATCCTTAGTTATAAACAGTTAAGTCGTATACGAAGACAACCAAAAAAAATTCAAAATAAAATGTACAGTTTGAGACTTCCAGATGCATGAAATTAGCTATGTCCACTACTCTAAGCTTCCTCTATTAGCAACTTTTAAGAACAAAGGATCTATTATATCAATGGACTGAATCCACTGCCTCTTAGTATACAAATCTTGCAGTCATTTTGAATTCCTACTGTCATCCAAGATGTTTCAAAGAGCATTCAACTTTTGCATCACATATTATTCATTTATAATTTTTTTAAATTTGTGTCAACAGTTTTTCAGATTTAACATTCTTTATTACTAAAAATTTATGAAACCACAAACTTTATAAAATTCTAGTAACACCAGACTTCCATTAAACTCTGAGAAGATATTTTACAATTAAATGTTGTCAATTTTATATTTAAAATAAAATTATTGAAAAAAAAAAACTGTTTCGAGGAGAAACTTTTAATGGGTATCCAAGAAATGAGGTAGAAGTGTGTATTTATATATGAAAGAAAAATGAAAATGTTACAACGTCATAATTCATGGGACCCTCCTTTTATGCTTTTGGTTGATATAAAGTTATGTGTTCCCATTTTGTCATAGGTGGAGAGATCATTAATGTGAAAGGGAGTGACAGAACTGTTGGCCTGCACCGTGTCTTATTATAAAATAGATGATGAGACAGCAAGAAAGAGAGACAAAAACACAGTACACAGTTGTAAAATGAAGCCAAATCACAGATCACAGAATCTCAGAAAGCTACAAAATTAGAGCACTGTTATTCAGGACAGAATATACTACGAAAAAGAAACAAGTCCTGACAGAATGATGTGATGATAAAAGACTAACTAAAAAGGTGAACTCATAAACTCACAACAATAGCAGACCAAGGTAACCCAATAATTATATAGATTTTCATGATAGGAATGGGAAAGAATAATCTCTTATCTGAGAGTATGATTAAAAAGAGAAGATAACCCTGGGTAAATGAATGTTAAGTATCGGAATTTGAAGAATACATCTTAAAATTATTATTTTTTGATAAATATAGTGGAATAAAATAGTTATCTTAATGACAATGATATGTTGTGATATTTATTACATAAATTATTAAAATTTCATTTGGTCACCTTCATAAAAAAATCCTAATGCCCAAAGTCTAAGCCTTTAAAAGTTATTAAGTGTTCTTCCTTTGATCTTCAAGACATCATTATTCTCCATGCTCTCATTCCTTTCTCATCATGTATCCCTCCATCTTCCTAATTCTCAAAAACATATACCATACCCAAAAAGTCATAAGTGTTTAATTCATTGGGGTTTTGCCCATTAGGCTTCCCCTTTTCCCTCATCCATCTTTGACATCCAATATAAGTTCCTCTCATTCCCCATTTGTTATGAGTTCCTCTCATTCCCCATTCGTTAAAGGGAACATTTGCCAAAAACTATGTGTATTGAAGGGAGGGTCCAGCAAAAGCCACATTCGTTGAAAGTCAATTTTGTTGAAGGGAAGTTTTGCCAAAGCAAGGTTCGTTAAAGGGAAGGTTTGCTAATAATTGGGTTTACCAAAATGTCAAATCTTTGACTTGAAGATCTAGTTTTTGTTGGAATGTGAAGTCAATTAGGACTTTGCTTCCATATGTGTCATATTGTTGGCATTTGGCATTATAACAGACAAGGGGAGATTGTTGACATTTCAATAAGGATATTGAGAAGGTTGTTGATGATTATGGATATAACTGATTAAAGATGTTTACTGTCTTAATATTATTATTTTGTCATTGATGTCAAGAAATTGATTTTCTAATTCAGTATGATGTTGCCATATCTTGAGAAGTATGATTTGATGAGTATAAAGATGTCAGTAAAAGACACAGAAAGAATATGATGAATAAGGGGAGAAATAAGTTATTCAATGGGCAACTATTACCGAGTTAGACAATGATGAGATCATGATGATTAGATTGTTTTGATATCCTATATATGTTATTGATTGAAAGGTTAATACTATACTATGTTACCGAGCAAGGAACCTAGTCGGTAAACCCTAAGGTTATCGCTATCGATTAATGAAGGCAAAATGTCTATCGAGTGAAGTTTAGTATTTACCGAGTTGCAACCGAGTAATAACAGAATACATTAAATGATTACATGCATTATTTAATAAAGGAAGCTGATGAGCTGGCTATGATTAAATGATTGGTATGTCGTGAATAAAGTTTGTTAAAGAATCTATGGCAAAGGAAAATCGACAGGAAGATCTACAGCTCAGATTGAACTGCAATACCCTAGCACAAGTTCCAAGAAATGTATGCAAGTTACGAGGCAGGGTAAAATGTTTTCAGATCGAAGGATACATTGAACCTGAACAAAGTTTGAAGATCTGATGGCTATGATTGATCATGGGAAATGTGATCAAGGAGATTAAGCGGTTGGCGAATTGTTTATAAATAGGGAACTGTTGATAAACAATGTATGCGGGCAAGTGTATGCATAAGGATGCTACATAGTGATTACCGAGCACAGAAGCTTGAAAACCTGTTTTGAATAAACAGAGTATAGAGCCCAGCAGATGGACAAGATTAGTTCTATGTCTATATTGTATCGAGCAAATAAGAATCTGCTTTAGCATTTTAGATGTGAAGTTGCAGATAGATTTTTTAATCACTGTTATTTTGTGAAGTGACAGAAAATCTCTTAACCGAGTGGACTTAACAGTCTTATTTGTAAAACCCTCTAGCAAGGTGACATTCTAATTGAGTGATTGAAATCCTTTAACAAGGTCACTTCTAACAAGGTGAAGATCCTAATAGATTTGAAGGAAATCCCTTAACCGGGTCACATCTAGCAATGTGTTTGTAATCTTTAACAAGATTTGCTTTTAACTGAGCATACTCTAGAAGAGTATATTTCTTAGTGGGTCCAAAATCCCACAATGGTTTTTCCCTATTTGGGTTTCCACGTTAAATCTAGTGTTATGAGTATTATGATGTTTATATGCTTTTGAGTTTGCATGTTTACCATTTTTGGTTATATTACTGAAGTATATGTTATCGAGGTTGAATATGATGTTTTTATGGAAGATTAAGTTTGTATGATTCACCCCTCGCCCCCCCCTCCCCGCCCCTCTCTCATCTTATTAGCTTGGCATCTGTACTTATTTTTAAGTATCAGAACTATCAATTGGTATCAGAGCTTTGGACTCTAGAAAGAAAAGTTTAAAGGTACTTGAGGAAAAGATCCAAAGATGTATAAGAGGGATGCACCGAAGCTGAACAAGTCAAGTTTCTCTACATGGCAGAAAAGGATGAAGCTGCACCTATGAGGAGTTGGAGAATATGTTGTATATTATCTAAAGAATGATTTCATCACACCGAGCACCTATCCATTGACAATGGAAGAGATAAAGGCAAAGCAAGAACATATCCAAGAAATGATTGAAATAACATCTGCATTGACCTATTCAGAGTTTAATGATCTAGAAGGTTGCAATGATGCAAAGGCAATGTGGGACAAGCTCATATCAGTGTATGGAGGAGATGAACATGTTCAAAGAGCAAAAGTGGATAGTCTAAGAGGACAACTTGAATCTATGAGGATGAATGAAGGTGAGAACATAACCCAGTATAGTACAAGACTAAAGGAGATTGTCAATCAAATCAAAGGAGCAGGTGGAACTATTGAAGAAAAGGATATAACAAGTAAGTTGTTAAGAACCCTTCTACCTGCTTATGCAATCCGAGTCTCTGCAATCAATGAATTAAGGTCTGTACCTAATATGTCAGTTTCTTTAGATGCTGCTATTGGTAAGCTACATGCATTTGAGTTAAGTAACTTTGATAACAGTGGGTCATCGGTAAATAAAGTTGAATCTGCATTTAGTTCTTTTCATATTGGTGAATCTAATGATTACAATGATAGAATGAGTAAGTACACTAAAGGGGATCACAGTGGAGCAAGTGAAAGATTTCACAAGAACATGGAGGAAGTACAGAAACTGTATGAAGAAATCAGAAAGCAAGAAGAGTTTGAAGCACTATTAGCCACAAGGTTACCGAGAGGCAAAGGTAAGTATAAAGGAAAACTACCTTTGAAATGTTTCAATTGTGATAAGATAGGACATATGGCTTCTAACTGTCCTGACAAAGATTCTACTGAAAAGAGAGATTACCGAGATGATAGACAGAAAGATAATCATTACAGAGGACACCGAGACTTTAGAAGAAGAGATAGAAAGTCATGCTTAATAGCCGATGAGGAATCCAATGATGATAAATCAGATGAAACTGATACAGAGGAAGTAGTTTATGTGGCTATCAAAGATGGATCAGATAAAGAAAGGTATGAAGAAAAAGCCCTTATATCTCACATAAATACTAATGATTCTTGGATCATAGATAGTGGATGCTTACATCACATGACAGGTGATAAACACAAGTTTGTTATGTTAGAAGATTATGATGGAGGCTATATAAGATTTGGTAATGATGCACCATGTCCAGTGAGAGGTAAAGGATCCATAACACTTCTTGACAATGCAAGATGCAATGATGTTTATTGGGTTGAAGGTTTGAAATACAATTTGTTGAGTGTAGCACAGCTAAACAATACAAGATACCAAATAGAATTTCAGAAAGGAATTGTCAAAGTTCATGACAAGCATGGAAAGTTAGCTGCTACCGGGACACAAACAAAAGGTAACACATTTCACCTTGACTCAACTCGGAATAAATGTCTATATGCAAAGATAGATGATACCTGGTTATGGCATAAAAGGTTTTGTCATGTAAATTTTGATAATCTGATCAAAATAAGCAAGAAGCACCGAGTAAGAGGTCTACCGAGTCTTGAAAAACCTGAGAATGCTATGTGTCGAGGATTCCAGATGGGTAAAATGACAAGCTCAAGCTTTACAAGTAAGTCTTACACTTCTATGGGAATTTTAGATCTTGTGCACACTGATCTTTGTGGTCCTATGAAAGTTCAAAGTTATTATGGTGATAAATATTTCATATTATTTGTGGATGATTACTCAAGGATGATGTCAGTAATGTTTTTAAAAGAAAAATCAGAAGCTTTTCAAATGTTTAAATGGTACAAGGCAAGAGTTGAAAATGAAACAGGAAGACAATTGAAATGTCTTAGATCAAACAGAGGAGGAAAGTTCGCATCTGATGAGTTCAACTTATTTTGCAATGATCATGGTATTAAAAGACAAGTCTCTACATCGAGAACTCCACAACAAAATAGAATTGCTGAGAGAAGAAACAGATCTATTGCGGATTGTGCCAGAACCTTGATGATTGAAAAGAAAGTGCCACAAACATTTTGGAGAGAAGCAATAAGCACTGCAGTTTACACCCTGAACCGAGTACAACTGAAGAAAGGTACTTTGAAGACACCTTATGAAATCTGGTATGACAAGAAACCTAATGTAAGTTATTTTAAAATCTTTGGAAGTAGATGCTATGTACACAAGGATGATAGAAATGGCAAGTTTGATCAAAAAAGTGAAGAAGAAACATTTCTTGGCTATTCTTCTAGAAGTAAAGCATTTAAATGTCTGATCAAATCATCTAACAAAATAGTAGAAAGTGCAAATGTGAAAATTGATGAATTTGCAGAAAGAAATGATGAAGGAAATTCCAAGGAACCAGAAGATTATGATGAATTTGTCTATGTTCAACTAACAAGTCCTACAGAGAAAACTGCAGAAGGAAATGAAGAGAATATCCAGTTACCAAGTGATGAAGAAGAACATACAGAGCCTACCGAGCCTGTATTAGCCAAATAAGTCAGAAGACATCATGCACCAAGTCAGATTATAGGAGATAAGGATGATTCAGTGATGACAAGGAACAAACTGAGACAGAACACATGTCTAATATCTGAATTTGAACCAAGAATAGTGAAAGAGGCATTTAACAGTGAAGATTGGATAAATGCTATGACAGAAGAGATTGATCAAATCAAGAAGAATGACACATGGAAATTGGTCCCAAGACCGGACAAAAATGTAATCGGTACAAAATGGATTTTCAAAAAAAAGCTGAATGAAAAAGGAGAGGTCATTCAAAATAAAGCAAGACTAGTTTGCAAAGGATATGCCCAAGAAGAAGGAATTGATTATGGTGAAACTTTTGCATCTGTAGCAAGCCTTGAAGGAGTAAGAACATTGTTGGCATATGCTGCTTACAAGAATTTCAAGGTATATCAAATGGATGTCAAATCTGCATTTCTGAATGGTATATTAGAAGAAGAAGTTCTTATTGAACAACCTGAAGGATTTGTTGAAGACAATAATAAAGATCAGGTATGTAAATTGAACAAAACTTTATATGGTCTGAAACAAGCACGTAGAGCATGGTATGAAAGATTGCACTCTTATTTAATCAAGATTGGTTTTATAAGAACAAGTGAAAACAACAATATTTACATGAAGAATGATGAAAATGGAATACTGATCTCAGCCAAATTTGTTGATGATATTATATTTTGTGGAAATGACTCTCTATGTAAGAACTTTGGAAATGAAATGAGCAAAGAATTTGAGATGTCATTAATCGGTGAGATAAAGTATTTTATAGGTTTACAGATAATGCAAATGAAAGATGAGATTTTCATTACTCAATCCAAGTACATAAAGGAAATCTTGAAGAAATTTGGAATGGAGGATTCAAAACCAGTAAGTACTCCTATGACTACCAACTGTAAACTATCAAAGAATGATGAATATGCATCTGTTGATGAGACACTTTACTGATCCATGATTGGAAAGTTACAATATGTTGTTCACAGTAGACCAGACATAACACATGCAGTAGGTATAGTTGCAAGATTCTTTGCAGATCCTAAGGAAACACACATGACAGCAATCAAGAGAATTTTTAGATACTTGAAAGGCACTGAGGATTATGGCTTAGTATATCAGAAAAGAAATGATTTTGATTTAAAAGTATATACTGATGCTGATTGGGCAGGCAATATTGATGACAGAAAAAGCACAAGTGGATGAGCTTTCTTTTTAGGAGAAAGACTAGTGAGTTGGCTTAGCAAGAAACAAGGATGTGTTTCACAATCAACAACAGAAGCTGAATACGTTGCTGCAACATTGAATTGTACCAACATAGCATGGATCAAACAACTATTAGAAGGTATAAATGAGAAAGTTACCAAGCCAATAACTATATTCTGTGACAATACTAGTGCCATGAACATTTCAAAGAATCCTATTATGCACTCTAAGACAAAGCACATCTCTATCAAATATCATTATTTTAGAGAAGAAGCTCAAGAGAAGAAAGTGGTGTTGGAGTATGTTAGCACAAAGGAACAAATAGAAGATATCTTCACCAAGCCACTGCCAAGGGACACTTTTGAGTATCTCAGAAGTAAGTTAGGGGTCCTACCCCTATCTTCTACTCACTGACCGAGTTCGGTGAAAGTATCAATTCAATGACTCTACAGAATATCTTTTTAGGAGTTGATGTTGATTTACACACTTTAGGATGTTTTCTAAAGGTGTACAGGAAACAATACAGGGAACAAGAATTGAAGACATAAATGCTCTAACTGAGACTAAGTTGACACATAACAACAGGAAATCACTTCATACAGGAAGAAATTATGTTTTAGTTATTTACTTTTTGGCATTGTTGTCAAAGGGGGAGAAGACTAAAGAGAAGAGGAGAAGACTGAAGAAGAGGAGAAGACTAATGTATGAGGGAGAATTCTAATGACAGAAGGAGAGCATTTCAGCATTTCAGAATCTCACAACAATCCGAATCAATTAGGTCAAATCAATTGGTTTTGCCATCAATGCCAAAGGGGGAGACTGTTGGCATTTGGCATTATAACAAACAAGGGGAGATTGTTGGCATTTCAATAAGGATATTGAAAAGGTTGTTGATGATTATGGATATAACTGATTAAGGATGTTTACTGTCTTAATATTATTATTTGTCATTGATGCCAAGAAATTGATTTTCTAATTCAGTATGATGTTGCCATATCTTGAGAAGTATGATTTGATGAGTATAAAGATGTCAGTAAAAGACATAGAAAGAATATGATGAATAAGGGGAGAAATAAGTTGTTCAATGGGCAACTATTACCGAGTTAGACAATGATGAGATCATGATGATTAGATTGTTTTGATATCCTACATATGTTATTGATTGAAAGGTTAATACTATACTATGTTACCGAGCAAAGAACTTAGTCGGTAAACCCTAAGGTTATCGCTATCGGTCAATGAAGGCAGAATGTCTACCAAGTGAAGTTTAGTATTTACTGAGTTGCAACCGAGTAATAACAGAATACATTAAATGATTACATGCATTATTTTATGAAGGAAGCTAATGAGCTAGCTATGATTAAATGATTGGTATGTCGTGAATGAAGTTTGTTAAAGAATCTATGGCAAAGGAAAATTGGCAGGAAGATCTACAGCTCAGATTGAACCGCAATACCCTAGCACAAGTTCCAAGAAATGTATGCAAGTTACGAGGCAGGGTAAAACGTTTTCAGATCGAAAGATACATTGAACTTGAACAAAGTTTGAAGATCTAATGGCTATGATTGATCATGGGAAATGTGATCAAGGAGATTAAGCGGTTGGTGAATTGTTTATAAATAGGGAACTGTTGATAAACAATGTATGCGGGTAAGTGTATGCACAGGGATGCTACATAGTGATTACCAAGCACAAAAGCTTGAAAACCTATTTTGAATAAACAGAGTATAGAGCCCAGCAGATGGACAAGATTAGTTCTATGTCTATATTGTATCGAGCAAATAAGAATCTGCTTTAGCATTTTAGATGTGAAGTTGTAGATAGATTTTTTAATTACTGTTATTTTGTGAAGTGGCAGAAAATCTCTTAATCGAGTGGACTTAACAGTCTTATTTGTAAAACCCTCTAGCAAGGTGACATTCTAATTAAGTGTTTGAAATCCTTTAACAAGGTCACTTCTAACAAGGTGAAGATCCTAACAGATTTGAGGGAAATCCCTTAACCGGATCACATCTAGCAATGTGTTTGTAATCTTTAACAAGATTTGTTTTTAACTGAGCATACTCTAGAAGAGTATATTTCTTAGTGGGTCCGAAATCCCACAGTGATTTTTCCCTATTTGGGTTTCCACGTTAAATCTGGTGTTATGAGTATTATGATGTTTATATGCTTTTGAGTTTGCATGTTTACCAGTTTTGGTTATATTACTGAAGTATATGTTACCGAGGTTGAATCTGATGTTTTTTATGGAAGATTAAGTTTGTGTGATTCACCACCGCCCTCTCATCTTATTAGCTTGGCATTTGTACTCATCTTTAAGTATCAGAACTATCAATACAACTTGTCTTCAATTAGGACTTTGCTCTTGTATGTGTCATGCATGTAGTTGTGTGAGTCGTACTTACTATATTTAGTAAGTTGTCTCCAACTAGGACCTTGCAACTCAGTCGTGTTGGCTCAGTAAATTATTAAGTGATTCATAGGAGAATCAAGTTGGACTCTATATGTGTCAACCGTGTAGACGATTGAGAGCCACATATAGGCTTAGTCAATAATATGACTATAGTGGTGGCATTCAAAGAGTTAGAGGTGGCAAATTTGAGAACTTAATTATTGCATTAAGTTTCTCAAATTTGTATATATATAGAGTAGCTCTTCCTCCTTTGAAAATAAGGCCTAAATGGCTTTGAGATTGTTGTAACTCAATAATTCTTGAGAATCAATACGAAAGACAAAATTTGCTCGTGGTTTTTTACTAGTATATTTTTACCAGGTTTTTCCACATAAATTTGTGTGTTATGTGCTATTGTTCTTCTTTGCAAATTTTTAGCACTTGTTATTTTTCTCACAATTGGTATCAAAGAATAGGTTATTTCTGTAGAAGTTGTTTGTTTTTAGAAGTGAGCAATGGCTAGAAATAGTGTTACCAGATTTGAGGTACATAAGTTTGATGGTTCGAATTTTGCCCTATGGAAGTTTAAGATTCAAGCTTTGTTGGTGAAGGATGGATGTGACAGAGCTCTTAAAGGAGTATCATCAAAACTTGCAAATATGAGCACATGAGATTGGAATACCATGGATAGCGTGGCTAGAGCAACAATCCAGTTATCTCTAGCAGATTCAGTTTTGTTCAATGTTGCAAAGGAGAAATCTACTCATGACTTATGGAATAAGCTTGCAAAGTTGTATGAGACGAAGTCATTAGCAAACAAAATTCTTCTAAGGAGATAGTTGTATAATTTGAGGATGCGTGACAATTCATCTATCACAGATCATCTGAACAATTTCAACACACTGACAAGCAAATTGGTTTCAGTGGGTGTGAAAATCGATGAAGAAGATAAGGCAGTAATATTACTTTGCTACTTGCTAGATAGTTGGGATCAGTTGGTTATGGCTCTCAGTAATTCTGCACCGAGTGGGAAGCTGGCCTTTGAGGATGTGGTCGCTGCTTTAATCTTTGAAGATTCAAGGCGAAGCACATTTCAAGGATCTTCTTCTAATGAAGCCCTTGTTGCAAGAGGCACAACTCGGGAAAGAGAAAATACTGAGCATGGACAAACCAAGTCCAAACCAAAGGGGCAAAAAAGGGTGAAATTTTGGAACTGTGGCAAGAATGGACATGTCAAGAAGGATTGCAGGCTACCAAAAGCAACCAAGGAGAATCCTAGTACCCCTGCATTTGAGGCAAACACTGCTGAAGTTCAAACACCATTGGAAGATGGAGAGGTATTAACTACTAATTTGAGAAGTTCTTTACTTCATGTTCGGATTCTTGATTCTAGTGCTTCCTTTCATATGACACCACACAGAGACTGGTTTACTACTTATCAGTCTTGTGATGGTGGTATGGTCTACATGGGAAATGACAACCCATGTGAAGTTGTTGGTAGAGGAAAGGTAAGAATCAAGATGTTTGATGGAGTAGTTAGAACTATTCAGCATGTTAGGCATGTACCTGGTTTAAAGAAAAAATTACTTTCACTTGAACAAGGCTATAGATTCAGTGGTGAAAATAGTTGTCTCAAGGTAACGAAGAGAGGTTTGGTTGTGCTAAAGGGAGAGAAGGTTGGAAATCTCTATAGGTTAGTTGGACAGACTAACATTGGAGAGGTTGTTATGGTATCTAATGTAGAGATGAACTCATTATCAACCTGGCATCAAAGGCTAGGTCATATGAGTGAATGAGGTCTCAAGGTACTGCTAGATAGAAATCTTCTCCCAGGTGCAAAATCTAAAGATTTAAGTTTTTGTGAACATTGTTTGTTTGGAAAACATAATAGACTGAGTTTTTCTAGAAGTACTACTAGAAGCAAAGATGTATTAAATCTAAATCATCTAGATACTTGGGAAGCTCTTGTAACATCTATTGGAGGTTCATCATATTTTGTTTCATTTATAGATTATTCCCGTAAGGCATGGATTTATCTTCTCAAGAAGAAATTTGAAGTGTTTTCTTGTTTTAAGAGGTTTAGAGCTCTGGTAGAGAATAAAAAAGGTAAGACAATAAAATGTCTTAGAACTGATAATGGAGGTGAGTTTTGTTCATCATAATTTAATGAATTTTGTAGTAAGCATGGAATTGCAAGGCAATTGATGGTTGCTAGGACACCACAACAAAATGGTGTTGTTGAACGCATGAACCGTACAATCATGGAGCGAGCCAGATGCATATTGAGTACTGCTGGTTTGGAGCAGAAATTTTGGGTTGAGGCTGTAAATACATCTTGTTTCCTTATCAATAGATCTCCCACTACTGCTCTTGATAATAGAATTCTAGAAGAAATATGGAAAGGTAAACCAGTTGATTACTCATTCCTCCGTATTTTTGGTTGCAATGCTTATGTACATGTTCCTAAAGAGAATAGAAATAAGTTGGACAAAAATTTCACAAAATGTATTTTTCTTGGCTATGTAGAAGGTACAAAGGGGTACAGATTGTGGGATACTACTGCCCACAAGATTATTGTCAGTTGAGATGTGTATTTTAATGAAATTCAATGCAAAGAGGTAAAAAACAACAAGGTATGGAAGTTATTCCAATAGAAGTTGAAAAACGTGATGATCATCTAGATGTGCTTGATGAAGAACAACCAAATGCAGAGCAACTAGATGAAGATCAACTAGAAGAACAACAATTAGTTAAGCCACAGGGTGAACCATCACCTGTTTTAAGAAGATCCAATAGAGTAATCAAACCACTTGTAAGGTATTCTCTTACTTGTAATTTTGCTTATGCATTACTTATAGATGTTGGTGAACCTAGTTCATATCAGGAGGCTTGTGAAGTTGAATGTGTAAGCAAATGGAGAGTTGCTATGGAAGAGGAGATGGAAGCTCTACATAAGAACAAAACATGGGAGCTTGTGTCATTGCCTAAGGGGAGAAAAGCTATTGGGAACAAGTGGGTCTTCAAGTTGAAGAGATATTTAAATGATAATTTGGAGATATATAAAGCTCGGTTGGTGGCCAAGGGGTATGCACAGAAATCCGGATTAATTTTGATGAAATTTTTTCGCCTGTTGTACGGTTAAGTACTGTTGCAGTTCTTTTAGCTCTTGTTGCTAGTCTTGATTTGGATTTAGAAGAGTTAGATGTAAAAACAACCCTCCTGCATGGTGATCTCTCTGAGGTGATTTATAAGCAACAGTCAGAAGGTTTTGAGGAAAGAGGCAATGAGAATCTTGTTTGTAGGCTGAGAAAATCATTGTATGGTTTGAAACAGGCACCAAGGTGTTGGTACAAGCGGTTTGATTCCTTCATGTTGAGTTTGGATTTTAGTAGATGTGAGGCTAATCATTGTGCCTATTTTCAAAGGTATGATGATGGTATTTTTATTATTCTACTACTATATGTTGATGATATGTTGGTAGCAGGTCCCAACATGTATAAAATCATCCATTTGAAAATTCGGCTTGTTAGGGAGTTTGAGATGAATGACTTAGGCAGTGCAAATCAGATTCTTGGAATGAGAATACTTAGAGACAAAACAACAAGAAATTATTGTTGTCACATAAAACTTATGTGGAGAAGGTTATGCAATGCTTTAATATGCAGAAAGCACAACCAATTAGTACTCCATTTCCTGTTCATATTAAATTATCTTTTGTGTAGTGCCTAGCACAGAAGCAGAGAAGACACAGATGTCTCATGTACCATACTCATCAGTAGTAGGAAGTCTTATGTTCGCCATGGTGTGTACCAGACCAGACATTGCATAAGCAGTGGGAGTTTTCAGTAGGTACATGGTGAATCCTGGTACTGGTCATTGGACAACTGTGAAGTGGATTCTCAGATATTTGAGAGGCACTTCAGATGTTGCTATCTATTACAATGGGAGTAGTCTTCAAGTTAATGGGTACGTGGATGCAAATTTTGGTGAAGACGGAGAGATAAGAGAAAGTCTACAATAGCTTATATTTTCTCTTTAGCTGGAGGTGTTGTTAGTTGGGTGTCAAATTTGCAGACAGTGGTGGCATTGTGTACTACTGAGGCAAAATATATGGTAGCAACACAGGCTAGCAAGGAGGCGATTTGGCTTCATAGACTTTTGGGTGAATTGCAAGTGAAGCAAGATAACATGGTACTGCATTGTGACAATCAAAGTGCTTTACACTTAGCACGAAACTCAGCTTACCATTCCAGAACAAAGCATATTGATATTCAATATCACTTTGTTCGTGAAGTGGTGGAAGGAGGACATATCACTTTAGCCAAGATTCACACTGATGTAAACCCTGCAGATATTATGACGAAACCTATTAGTAGAGAGAAGCCCATTTGGTGCAGATTTTCTCTTGGTCTGTAGATTATGTGATAATAGGCAACATTTGGCAATGGTCTTTCAGTAGAGGAATTATTCAGAGTTTGAAATTTGATTTCAAGTGGGAGAATGTTGGAATGTGAAGTCAATTAGGACTTTGCTTCCATATGTGTCATACAAGTTGTCTTTAATTAAAATTTTGCTCTTGTATGTGCCATACATGTAGTTGTGTGAGTCGTACTTACTATATTTAGTAAGTTATCTCCAACTAGGACTCTGGAACTCGGTTGTGTTGACTCAGTAAATTATTAAGTGATACATAAGAGAATCAAGTTGGACTCTATATGTGTCAACCTTGTAGACGATTGAGAGCCACATATAGGCTTAGTCAATAATATGACTATAGTGGTGGCATTCAAAGAGTTAGAGGTGGCAAATTTGAGAAGTTGATTATTGCATTAAATTTCTCAAATTTGTATATATATAGAGTAGCTCTTCCTCCTTTGAAAATAAGGCCTAAATGGCTTTGAGATTGTTGTAACTCAAAATTTGCCTGTGGTTTTTTACTGGTATATTTTTACCAAGTTTTTCCACGTAAATCTGTGTGTTATGTGCTATTGTTCTTCTTTGCAAATTTTTTGCACTTGTTATTTTTCTCATAGTTTTGAATACTCCATCTAATAGAGTCCCCAAATGGCTATCCTGAATTCCAACTTGAAGATTTTTGGGTGAAAATTGGCTAAGTTATAACCAACCGAAGCTTTAATAGTTTCTAGGAATACTTTTGGGCCCTAACTAGGTTCTTGGAACTTGTCAAACTATTAACAGTTCTTGGTTCTTAGTGAACCTCTAATTGCAGAAGAAAAAAGTGTTATGGCAAAAAAGGAGAGCTTGTTAGGGCTTTCATTGGTTCCCAAAATCATAACAATAGCTAATGATTCTTGGTTCCAAGGGAACCTCTAATGGAATATGTGCACAACAACGAAGTAACAAGTGTTTAAGTGTTGTTGACCGTTTTGGTGGTTCTCAAAACCTTCAATAGGTTTCAAGTTTCCAGTCTAGTCCTAATTGTCAAACCACTAATAAAGAAACAATCTAGTAAGTAGAAGATCTAATGTTCAATAAAGTCAAGGAGGCCAAAGGAGATGAATCCAAGGAAGTAGATGGTCTAATGTTCAATTAAGTCAAACAAAAAAAAAGTTGAAGCTTCTAATGGTTTCCAAAACCACTAGAACCTCTGACAAGGTTTTGTTTTTTTATTTTCTATGCCTACCTCCCTCTGTAGCACTATTAAATGTTTCAAATCTCAGCAATTTCCAAATCTCACATTGTATGAACTTCATGAAGCCATGATTTTTTGGAGAAAAATTGGTGCCCATGCTAAATCTCACATTGTATGAACTTCATGAAAGAATTTAATGTATTCTACCATGATTTTTAGGAGAAAAATTGGTTCTCATGCCTGCAAGTTAGAGATTTTCATGCAATTATTATAGATTTTGGTAAACTCATGGCTAGGTTTTCCTCCTTGCCACATGCCCTACCTCTCTCCTATGTCCTACAAGGAATAAAAGGTATTTTTTCTCATTCTTTAAGGGTTCTTCCCTTATTTTATCTAGCATACTTATGTATTTTTATATCTCTATAGCTACAAAATTGGCTTTC
This sequence comes from Cryptomeria japonica, assembly GCF_030272615.1. Classification (NCBI taxonomy): domain Eukaryota; kingdom Viridiplantae; phylum Streptophyta; class Pinopsida; order Cupressales; family Cupressaceae; genus Cryptomeria; species Cryptomeria japonica. The sequence goes on along the minus strand of NC_081412.1, from coordinate 464,803,350 downwards.
ATTTTTTACCTCTTCTTACTTATAATATGTTATGTCACACTTTCTTACCTTCATATATTAAATGAGTGTTTTTTCATTTCTTGCATGTATGTTGTGTTGAAAAAGTTACTAAAAAATAACTATGGATCATCTCCCTCTTAGTTTTTGTTAAAACTCTAACCTTCATACATACATCTAGAAACTAATATATTCAAGAATTGTGTAAGTTTCCTTTGGTAGTTTAATTGATTCTCTCTCTCTTTCTGCAAGTTATTAGCCTATAGGTTTATTTAGTGTTGATTTGGATCAACACTTGCATCTAGGTTAGAAAGGAAGCTAGCCTTCTCTCACAAGGTCCCATACCTTGAGATTAGTTTCATTGTGTAATTGGAATGTTCCAATAGGGTATAATTTCATGTGACAACAATAAATTTGATATTATACTATGCAAAGTTCTCTTTAATTTCCCTAGTAGATCTTTGTCTACTCAACTACTAATTTGAGTACTACAAATTTGATATTATACTATGCAAAATTATCTTTAATATTCCTAGTAGATCTTTGTCTACTTTACTATTTATTAAAAATTTTGAATGATTGTCATTTCAAGTAGATAAAAAAATTGGGTCAACCCTTAGAAATGTGTGCATATTGTTACTCCCTTTAAGAACACAAAATCAAAAATGAGAGAGGATGATTTGATGTGTGTTAATAATAAATGAATGCAATTAAATACATTTAAGTATTATCATTAATATGAAACTTCATAAAATATGCTTTTAGGAGGAAAACACCTATAGGGTCAACCACACAACTACAAAAATGACCCTAGATAATGAAAGTCATATATTTTTATTATAAATATTCATTATATTATATTAAATAATAAATAAGTACATTTTTCTTAAGTTTAGTTTAGCATATAATGCATATACATGAGTACAATTAATTTAATTAAGATATGTAATAAGAAAGTTAATATATTGTTAAAATAATAAATATTAGAAGTATGGTAATAAATGCAATAAATATAAGTATTTAGTTATGTTATCTAAAATTGGTGATATTTAAAAATATTTTTAAGTAATTGACTTTATATTACAAGATGCAATTTTCTCTTGAACTAACTTCAAAAAAAATAGATTGAAGTTTGAAAAAAAAAATCTAAAAAAATAGACAAAAATCAATCTTAATTTATGAATACTTTGAAGAAAAACAAAAGCAATTCTCATACACTTTCATACAAGTAAGAAAAGGAATAAAGAGGTACACTGAACACTAACATTCAATCATAAGACAGTGATTTTCTATGGTAGTAGGCGGATTATGTTTTTGATAGTTAAGATAGGGATTGGCTGAAACTCTGCCGTTTGGCTGCTGTCTGTGTGTTGTTAATGCTCTATTTGAGGCTTACTGTGTCCAGGTCAGCCCCCTTGTTTTGGCTGCTTTATTATCAAAAGCATTCAACCATAAGACTTTGCTAATCTACTAAATAACAATATATCTCATCATACTTTTGTCAAATAATTGATAGTTAAAAACACTACAAAGCCTCACCAAAACACAAACATATTTACTAACCAGAATGAATAACTGAGTTCTATCCTCTATCTAGCACTCTTCACTATTCAGGACTTCTTCAAAGTTGATATCAAAATCAACATCTAACTTAACACAGTACAATATGGCCTTATATATCAGAGATGTCAAAACATTAGCATTGCTATACAATACCATTAATAATTGCAAGTTCAAATCTTTTACTAACACATGAAAAATAAGAAAAACAGTGTAACACCATTCATTTTCAAATATCAATCTATAAGGGTATAATAGGACTTTCAGTAGGTTTGTGAGATTTTACAAAAATTTCTGAGACTCATGATTCTTTAGATTTATATCTATAAGCAATAGGCACTACAAAAAAACACAGAATTGCAACTCCAAAATCCAGGGAATAGTAACAGTGTAGCACATTAACAAACAAAATCGATTCAGTGGCCTTAGTTCATCATTCACAAGAGAGAGAACCACCTGATCACAGTTTGGAGGAGCTCTAAACATACCAAAGTCTCTCCCTCTCCCTTATTCAGCCTCCAACAAAAAAAATTGCTCCACGAGGAGAAAAACCAAAAAACTTGTCTGGATGTTGAAAAATCCTGGTAACCATTTTTATCAGTAGAAAGAATGATATGCCTCAAAAAATAAGCTACCCTCCCTAGAAATGAAAATACCTGAAACATCCCTAGTAAATACATTATGTTAAGCCACTATCATATACTTTCTAACTTCTTTCAAATCAGAGAACAAATAACATTGAACCCTACTGCATCATTTCCTGCTCGCCCACACAATGTTGCCTCACAACCTCACCATTAGGGCCATTGTTTATAGCGGCAGAGGCAAATTTATGAGCAGAAGAATAAAGATCTTGATCATTCTTCCAACATCCCTCATCAAAGTTCTGAGAATAACTATAAACATCATATGTAAACTTCTGCACTGTTGTAGGCCTCATGGATTTCCTCAACTCAGACCTCACCTTCCAAAACAAACGCCTCCAAGCTCCTCTTGCAGAACCCAACACAACTTTCCCTTTTGTGCAAATACAGGACAAATTTACAAACTTCTTCTTAGCTGCAATCCATCCCCAAAACCAGTTCCAGAACCTTCCAAGCCTGTCATCTCTTGAAATGAATATAATCTTAGAACAATCAGAAGATTGAAAACAGCAACAAAAGCCCATATCCACCTTCTCAAATCTCTTCTTTTGCCCACCCCCTGCCTCTGGTTTTCCAGTACTGATGGGCACATAATCAAGAACCCCTGCATTTCTTTTCCAAATCAGTTGGGACAGAGCATTTGGTGTCCCAGCCATTGCCTTCTGTGCTTCAATACCACAACCAATCTTAAACCAACCCTTAAATTATGAACTTGGGTGATCAAGATTTATATAAAAAATGCTCGCCAAGATCAAAACAGCCTGGTTTAGAATAACCAGTGGGCCATATGAGGCTCTCTCCTTAACCCAACAAGATTCTGAGAAGAACAATCATAAAGAAATGAAAAAAATATAAGTTTTCTTTGCTAAATTGATTGATTGAATCCATCATTCTGACCCAACCGTTACATCAGCAACTATAATATGTTCATCATTTTGATGATCATGAAGGAATATGTCTAAAACACCCAACAAAAGAGAATCCAATGGGCATGGCATATATGCCTTCCACCACTATCTCCAATCATGACAATCATTATTAAACAACACACAACCAGCTGTTCCACTGCTTAAAGGCATCGTGTCCTTTCAAGAGTCTCAGATTTATCTCTTATATCTGATTTATTGCAAATACATATTATAAACTAACGAACAAACTCAGTCATTTGCAGTTCCGTTACCTGCAAGCCCAACGGTTACTTCTTCTTCAACTTATTCTTCTTGTCTTATATCTGATATTCATTTCGTTGGAGTGTAAAATAACGGTTTCTTTAGAGTGTTATGATGGTCTCTTGTCATTTAATCCAGTGTTTCTTGATTTAACAGGTTTCTTGAATATCATGATGACAAGATAAGATGCTGGCCCTTCACACAAAGCTATATTGTTGAGGTTTTTGAACGTTAAAAGTTCTTGGGATCAAAGTTAAAAAGAAGTGACCACAATCCTCCTTTTGACCTTTGGAATGAAGTGAAAGATTTTAATAGTGTTTACTAGATTAAAAGGTTTGTGATATTTAAAGATAGTCGTAAAGTCTTGTATATAAATTTTTAGGAGTAAAGTTAAAAAAAGTGATCATGATATTTTTTGATCTTGGTATTGAAATAAAATGAAAGTTATTACAATGTTCACGGATTAAAATGAAGTGAAAGTTTTTAATAATGTTTTGAGATGAAATGGTTTATGAGATTTAAAGATAGTAATAAAGTTGTTTTTTATATAAATTCTTAGGAGTAAAGTTAAAAAGAAGTGATCACAACACCTTTTGATCTTGGGATTGAAACTAAATGAAGTTATGACAATTTTTACAAGATTGAAATGAAATGAAAGTTTTTAATAATGTTTAGGAGATTAAATGGTTTATGAGATCTAAGGATGCAATAATGTTGTTTTGTATATAAATTATTGGGGTAAAGTTAAAAAGAAGTGATCACAACATCTTTTGACCTTAAGATTGAAATGAAATGAAAGTTATGATGATGTTTACATGATTGAAATGAATTGAAAGTTTTTACCAATGTTTACAAGATTAAGTAGTTCATGAGATTTAAGGACAAAAATAAAGTTGTTTTGTATATGTATTATTTAAAGACATTGTTTGAATTGTGTCCTAATGATATCTATTATGTTTAGGTTGATTAATTTTTGAAAGTTGTTTTTAATTCATATGTTACTTATGTTTATGAGATAAATTGAGGTTTGAAGATTCCTTTTAATTCATATTATAATCATACTTGTACCATTGATTTTAGGAGCCTAACCGTTTAACATGCATTACTTTAACACTGTTTCTTAGTTGTTTTGGATTCACTTTGATCTTTTGTCTCTAATGTAATTTAATGTAGTGTCCAAATGACATTTTTCTTTATAAGAGTTGACATTAAACTTACACTTTATCTAATTTGGAGTTCATGTTGAAGGCATGGCGTATTTTTATATAAGAGTCGACTTATCCTCGATTTTCATATTACGAAAATTTGAGGGTACCCCACGAATTGATTTCTGCCCATTTGTGGTTTCGATGCTCTACGCACATTTTACGAGACATCATGTCGTCGTAAGCACGTTCCCCCCGACTTTCCTTTTTCACTTAAGTGTTAAATTTTGGTGCAAATCGAGTTTGTAAACCCGATTTACACCAAGTATACTCTTTAGGTGCAAATCGGGTTTACAAACCCGATTTACACCTCTTTTCCAGTTTTTGCCCCTTCCGTGCAAATCAAATTTGTAAACCCGATTTACACCTTGTAGGTGCAAATCAAGTTCACAAACTCGATTTACACATATTTAATGCACTTCAATTATTGATTGCTCACTTGAGCAATTTGAATAGGAGTCTTTTTGTCTGATTTTAAGTGTCCCTTTCTCTTTTTAATCTGCATTCGGTTCATTTTGATTTTGCTTAAAGATTGGGAGAGAAAGATTTCATCGAATTCCTATTGGTATGTATTTTTCTTCCCAATTTCTAGGGTTTAGAAAACCTTCTTTTAAATTTTGATGCTTTCTTTGATTTAAATTTGAATGAACTCAGTGATACCGCACGGTATTACTAGCCCGAATGACATCTTATTTGAGATGTCGTCTAGGTCAATGTTCTTGGGCGACATCGTTTTTATCTTTGGTTTTTGACTTACCATTGTGGTGTTGGGGGGAGCCATAGGCTCGCCACACTTTGTTTTTTCCCTACATACTATACTTTGTGAAATACAATTATGTTGTGTGTGGCGAGGTTGTAGGCCTATCACACACCACATTATGGTGTGTGGTGACTCTGCAACCCCGTCCACCACTACTACCATCATTCATTGTTTTGCTTGCAAGTCGTTCAAACTTGGTGTTTTCGGGTCTATAAACCTATCAAGCACCGATTTACCTTCCTTTCTTTTTGAGGTGCGAAGCGGGTTTGTATCCTCGCTCTTCACTTGAATTGCACCATTTTTGTTCCCTTAGGTGTTTGGCGGGTTTATAACCCCACCCAACACCTACTTTGTATTTACACATTTTTTAAGTGTAATTCGGGTTTCTAAACCCGAATTACACCTGAGTTTGTTCTTGCCAAGTATAATTCGGGTTTAGAAACCCGAATTACACCTTAATCCACACTTTTTTATAGGTGAATTTTTCAAGATTATAAACTTGAAATTCACTTATTGCACACACGTAAATTAAGATTTTATATCCAATTTACCTCAAAGATTTCAAGTTATCAAAAAGGGTTTTGGAAATCCTAATGGCCTAAATTGTATCATTTTCTGAAGATTGTTCAATTCAGATGAACAAAATGATTGATTAGTTGTACCATTGTAATATTGATGATTTTTCTTTTCTCGGTGTTATTATCATATCAATGACAAAAGATTCCCCAAGTAAAAGGGCCATGAAGTTCAAGCACTAATACATTTGGCCTAAAATTCCGACGGAGAAGGTATATTGTGATCACATTTGATTTTTTTTTGAAAAAATGTATGCATTCGTCGAAATTTCGACGATAATTCAACATTTGGTTTCGACGGAGTAGGAATTGGCAATGAAATTTGTGGTTTTTTTGAAAAAGTGTCTGCATTCATCGAAACTCTAATGATCTCGAGCATTACTTAAAAAAAAAAGACCAAGTCATTTGATAAGCATTATTCTCGCCTCTTCATCCCATCGACCTCTGCCATCAAAAAAAAAATGGGGGAGGGAAACAATTCTGGATTGGGGTGCCGCCAAGATCCGGTTGAAGAAAAAAGGTAGGGTAATCAACCAATTCATTCACAGGATGTTTTCTTGAAGAAAAAATCATTATGTCTGTGACAATTAATGGGTCGAATTTGCTTGATGTAGTGATGAAATTGTTTGAATTTTACATAGGAGATTGCATTTGTCTTGGTTTATGATCAAGTTGTATCCTTCTTATAATGAATTTTACTGCTCATAATTTTTTCATACAAACACTTCACATCAGCCACAGATGACAGTTAGGGGGTTTAGGCATAAATACACTACCATTCTAGTAGACAGAAGAAAAGACAAGCCCTCAAAGTTGATTAATAACAAAGCCTTTATCGTATCCACAACGACCCTTGCAGCAACTATAGAACAATTGAAGGATCATACACTCTTCATGAAGTGTGGTGGAGGTTGCCCCAATAAGACACTCATGGAGTGGTGGATTAACAACTTCGAGGGAGTGTAAGTATTAGAACCCTCCTGAATGAATTAATTCTAGTTGAATGCATTGGTTCTTCTCTAAAGATTTTTTGTAATATGGGAGTCTACTCTTCTCTAAGGGTTTAAGCTTAAATTGCATAGATTGGGTCCCCAATTTCTCTAATGAAATATAAAATTAGGAACCCTTTATGTGGATCAATCTTGCCAAACTTCTTGTGAAATATTGGAACATAGAAATCCTAATTAAAATAGGAGATTCCCTTGGCTGCTTTGTGGGGATAGATAAAGATTTTCTTAATGGTAGGCCATGCTCAATGACTCAGTGAGTTTGATTTGAATGTTGGGATCATGGAGGAATTGGAGATTATATTTAAGAATGGGACATGGTTTTAGAAGGTTGTTGTAGAAAGGGGTTGGTTTGAAGAATGGTGCCTCCCAAAGAATAGCTCTAAAGCTAGATGCTCATTAGGAGAACTAAAAGAGTCATAGGTAGGGAGAAAAGAGTTTGTAGTGCCCATAGATTAGAAGAACCATAATTAAATCTTGAACGTCCTCAAGGAGACAGAGGTTGGCTATGCAAAGAAGAATAAGGGGAAAGGAAAGAGCATTGCGATAGAGGATGAAAACATGGAGGTTACTAAAAAGCATAAACTTTCTTTGCTATCTAAACAAGTGTCAACATCTCCAAGAAAACCCTCTAAGGTGGAAGGATACTGAATCCCTACTTAGAATGCCACACTAGTTAAATCCTAAGAACTCTAACAACCACTCCTATCAGCAGGAAAACAACAATAGAAGATAGGGAGAGACTAGAGAATTTTTGGTCCCCTTATTAGGATATCAACGATTAGTTGATGAGGATAGCATGTGGGTGCTTGGATTTATTATAAAATGATCAATTAAATGATCCAAGGTTAGGGGAGGACATTATAGAGGAATATGGATTATAAGGAGAGGAGCACAATATTTTGTTTGACAATCTGTTAGAGCAAGATATTGAGGATAGTGAGGATGGTTCCTAGATAAAGATGGCTATTAAATAAACACCTTCCAATAAATCTATCCTAGATTGAGGAAAGAGAAAATGAAAAGATAGGAGATTGTTATATAAATTGAGAACCAAGGATGGTGAAGTATAGAGAAAGTTTTAAAAAGTACTATTACTGAGATCATAAAAGGGTGGCCCACTTCCCTAGTGGGCATGAAGCTCCTATCAAGGAATTTTAGGGGCTTTAATACCCATAACAAACAACACTTGGTCAAGCATAGGATTGAGTTTGAAAAGGCATATATAATACTACTAGAAGAAACCAAATTCTCCACATTAGAAATGAAGACATTTTCCAAGAAAGCAAAGAATGTGAAGCTGGGGGCAATCCAATTTGAAGGGGCATCTAGTAGCCTAGTTATCTTTTGGAGCTCTTCTCCAATAGCTATGGAGAGGATAGGAAAGGGTGTAGCGTTAGGAGTTATTCTTCTTCTTTATAGTTTGTAATTATATGGATTTGTCTCTACCAATACCCTTTTCTCATTACATCTTTGGTTTAAATTTTAATCCTATCCTACATATTTAGGACAAGAGGGTGGCTATTTTGAGGTTTAATCAGTCCCAAAGAGACTTCACTTATTGGGTAACTAGGAACAATCATCTTGAGACTGGTTTAAGGAATGAGGCTTTTACCTAGAACAATAGGAGGATGGGCTTTAGTAACATTATAGAGATGATCGATAGGTATCTCTTTTGCAAGGATTTGGCATCCTTCCCTTTTTGCATGGAAGCATAAATTCTTCCTTGTTGTAGCTTAGATCACTGACCCATCTAGTTGAAACTTGTGGGTGACAAAAATATATGTAAGAGTCCATTCAAATTTGAAAACATGTGGATGAAGGATACAAATTTCTTCAATATGATAGTTTAATGGTTGGGTGAGGATCATTTCATAGGATCTACACTATTATGATTTGTCTCAAAATTGAAATCAATCAAGCTAAAGTTGCAACAACTAGAATAACGATCATTTCAAAAACATATTTGAGTCTAAATAGGAGTTAGAGGAGAATTTGATAGACTTAAATGAGGGATTGTTGAAGGAGGGATTGTTGAAGGATTGTTGAAGGATGGTATAGACTTTAGGATTGCTATGGAAAAGTCTCTTATGGAAAAGGAGGTACATGGGAGGACACAAGAGGCATGAGAGAAGTTTGTAACCTTGATCAAGGGACTAAAGTGTCCATAGGCCTCCACATCCTTCAAAGGACAATTTAGACTTACTATAGGATTTCAAATTAAAACCCAATAGTATCAATATTAGGGACAAAGGTCTAGAGCATAGTAGGGGCCATAGGGTAGTCACATGTGACCATCATCGACACAAGGATATTTTAGGTATGAGAGACTATAGGGCTATCAAGCTAGGCCCTCTATGACTCAACAACCTTTTAGGGGAGAATCTAGTGTTTTTAGTAGTTAGGATCTTCTAATTATGGTGGGGCCTAGCCAACATAGGGTTATATGAGAGGCACATGTTATGTATATGTTAGTATCAGACAAAGAGTGCCCACAAGGTTTTAGAGTAGGTGGACACCATCCTAGAATGTCAAAGTAGATAGTTGATATGTGGGTCTTTACCCTCCCAACCACTCAACATATGCCTTAATTACACAACCTTAGATACACAATTCAAAAAAATTCACATCATACCAATGGATAACAATTAGATCTAGGAATCAACAACCTTGAAAAAAATTGAATTTAAACAACTAAAATTTGGACCATGCCCATTATCTAGCCTAAGGATAAAATCATATATGTGATTCTTATATGATAAAAAAACTAGCACATGTGAATTTTTAAATCTTGCAAGATCAAACTGCAAAAGGTCAAAAGGTAGGAATCTTATGTCTAAGACTTTTGTTGTGGAAGTTATGGTGGTTGTCACCTATGTTGCCTTTACTCAATGAAGTTTGTAGCAATGTGTTGAGTCTTTACACCTCAAATTAATCATTGATAGTGTTGAGGTGGTTGATGATAAGTGATGAAATGAGGGTAGAAACAAATACTATCTCCCTCATCTTGTGTCTATGTCTATTTGGCTTGTGGTACACTAGGTTATCCTAAAGCAAGACACATGTCAAGGTTCGTATAAGAGTGTATGTGAGTGTAGTGTGTTTGCTATGTAGAATGTTTTATTTTTTTTGAAGATTGATTACCAAAATAAAATCAAAGTACAAAGTCAAGTTACAATAATAGTGACCAAGTTGATTACTCCATCAAATCCCCAACCAAGCTAAACCGCCTTAAAATTAGAAGGAAAAAAAGAATCAGTTTATACGATTAAGAGTAACGTGTAGAGCTTCGAGTCAACATCAATATTATATCATCTATTAACAACATATTCAAAAAGATAGATTGTAACAGCTTATTAAGATTCATTATCACTATCATTATGTGGATTCTCCTCTTTCTCTTCATTCTCTCCATCTTCATTATTAGCTTCTTTGTCTTTTCCTTTTTCATTACTCTTAGGTTCAATCCTACTAATTTGGAAAGTATCAAATTCTCTTCCAAGGGGCGCAAAGATCCTCTCTCAACTAGAGCAATCAAAGTTTTGGTGAACCATTTCTAGGTGTCTTATAGCTTCACCCCTCTTTAATTGATATTGGTGTTCTTTTTTGTATTTATTGTAAAAGTCTATATACTCTTCCTAGAATTTCTTCCCTGTCTTTCTTAGATCTTGGGGTCAATAGGTTGTTAAATTTAAGTGCTAAGATGTTAAACAAATTAATTAACTATAATTTCACTGTGAATAAACAGTAACAGTAATGAAACACAAGACACAAGACACCAATACCCTGGGAAAACCTCCCTCTTGGAGGTGAAAAATCCAGCCTTAAACTATAAGATGTATTATATCAATGGTAGGAAATTACAATATGATAGACTTGTCTCTTATTGTTGTCCTAACAGCAAGTTGCCAAGATGATAGATGATGCAGCCCTAACTAGCAGTAGATGACCAAAGGAGCGGATCAACAGAAGATGGCTTCAATAGGCTGAAGAAGAATCTTGACAACTTCGCTTAATAAGTCCTTGAGGTTCGCCAAAGTGCAAACGAGCAGATTCGCTAAGGATAGAAGAGTAGATCGCTAACATAGAAGAGCAGAGATAGGAAGAGCATATCGCATTTTTGCAAGTAATGAAAATGTCTTTTACTTCATCTTGAAGTTGTTATATATATATATATATATATATATATATATATATATATATATATATATATATATATATATATATATATATATATATATATATATATATATATATATATATATATATATATATATATATATATATATATATATCCTTCTTTTGGTGGTAGATCTCCTTAGGTCGGCTTGCAACATTATTAATTTATTGTTATATTGTCATTGACATTTACCATGTTGGACATTTGGGTCAAGCCCAATGCCTTAGCACGTTACATTTTGGGCCCAGCCCTATCACACATTGAATTGCCTTTCCCACGTCACATTTGGGTCTAGCCCAATAATAGGTACATTGAAATAATACATACATATATGATTGTCATAATCCAAACTTAGCTAATATATTTTTTCAACATAGGCAACATCCTAAATGTCTTCTTTATATATTGAAGAGGAACCTTCATCCAATATCTTCATGAATCTTCTTGTTGGAATCTTAAATGTAAATGATACCTATTCAATCATCATTACTCAAGCAGCACCATTTCCATTTAACAGCATGCATCCTTTTCTTACCTCTTCCATCTAGCCACAAAATTGCCTAATAAATTTTTTCACCTCATCTACTTGATAACTAGCAAGGAACCACATAGATGCATAATAAATGGTGTAAGAGGATAAGATTTTTTCACACACTTGGACTCTACTTACCAATGACAGAAAGTTCCTATTCCAACCATTAATTTTTCTTTCTATCTTAGCATACATCCATTCCCACATCTTAGGTAACGAGGGGGGCATTGAGAATGGTATACCTGGGTACCTTACAATTTTACCAAGCCCTCCCCATTGCCAACCAAATTGACTCAATCAATTAAGAGGGTCAATAGCCGATCCTAGTAAAGTAGATTTAGCCAGAGAAATATTTGATCCAAATGCATTACAAAAGAACTCTAATCTATAATCGAGTTGATCATATTATTCTTGTCCAAGGTAGGAAACATGGCAATATCATCTGCAAATTTAACTTCCTTTGATTGGCTCCACTTTCTCCTAAATCTCAACTATCACCCTTTGATAATTTCTTTGCCAAAAAGAGATCTCAAAATCTATCATTAGATTGTCTTTTGATGTTGTGACTACTCTGAGATTCATGCTTATATTCTTGTGTTCCTAAGAATATCATATTCTCCATTATTGGTTCTTTATAGAAACCTATATCTTTAATTTTATCATTGGCAATGGTTTGCATGCATTCATAGGAATTCAAGGCCAAGAACAAATATCTACTCCTTGGTGTCAATGCAATCCCTCTAAGCATGTGTTTTCTTCATCTCTAAAACTTTTCTTTCCACCCTTGTTGTCTGTAGCACTTCAAACCTATCCATTAGGCATGAGCTTTTAATCTCTATGTCTGGCTGCTATAAAACTTCTATTTGGATTGTAACATTTGCTGCTATAAAAATACTATTTGGATTGTAACATTTGTTGCTCGTTGAATATTTGGGACTGCCCTTCATATGCATGATTCTTCACCTAGTTCAGATTATTGCCATTTTTGTGGCTTCTTTGGTGGTGTAGTAGACATATAAGGGTTTACACGCAACTTTTTTTAGTAGTTAAACTCATTTTCACAATGAAGGAGCCCAAACAGGAAGAAAATTTGACATGAACACAAAGATACCATGAATGCTCTGAATGTCATATCAGTAGATATCGAATAGATCAAATAACAAAAAGGGTTCCTCACAAGGTCCTTCGGTATATTCTCATTATTCCACGTATGCAACGATTATTCAAGTGCACTAGCTTGGAACAATTTATGGATTACCTCTATGTCTCTATTCATTCATAATGCAGAAAGCATTGCATGAGTTCTACTTTTAAAAATTAAAACATTTTTAATTTATTTGAATGAGTCTTATTTGAAAAAAAGATTATCAATGATGTTTCCTTTCTCCAAGAATTGGATCTAGGATCTTTCTGTCAAATAATATGTAACATCCAATCACTAAATCTTTTCTTTACAGATGCTTATTTTATTTAATCATCCGAGCCTGAATTATAATTTATATATGTGCAGAAGTAGAAGATACAAGATGAAGAGTTGTGTGCAAGTAAATTTCATAAAAGAAAGCGAGCAGGCATTATCTTGAATGACATGGAAACAAGCTCATCAGCTGCCCAGAAGAGAGCAATTGAAGAAAAGTAGAGGAAAGTGTTAAAGGGTGATAAATAAATAGATAGTATGCAATACAAACAAACAATGTCTGGAGTGTGTGATGTGGTCTCTAATTTATGTTTGGAGGGACTAACTAGTTTTAGAGTTCTGGGGAAACCTATTGGGCCACACTTGGAGGAAATCAATGTGTTCATGCAAGGGCCACCTTTTTTCTATTATGAGAATGATGCTTTTGCACTAGAGGATATTTGGAAGACAATATCCAAAAATTTCTATGGTGTGGAACTAGAGTTGGTGGACTTGAAGTACTTTTCAGCTTCCAAAAAACCAAGAGGTTATGTACACAATCTCCCAATAAAAGGGTGATTTAAAGCATTACCTCTCCCCCCCATGACTATTCAGGAAGAACTTCCTCAGGCAAAGGACTATTGGCCTCCATGGGATCAAAGAAAAAAATTGAATTGCATAGACTCTAGACGATGTGGTAGTATCCTTCATGAAGAACTCTGTACTATAATTGAAAATTCACGAGGGAAACTGCAAGATAGTGAACATAAATACATTCTTGAAAAGTATGAAGAATGGAACTTGGTTTCGGTGGGGCCAGGTCAGGTGGCTCCTCTAGACGTTGACGAGATAGAAATTATATTAGGATTTGAAAAAGATCACACTCGTGGAACTTCTTGTGCGACTGATCGATTGCACTGTTTGGCTAATGCATTCCAAATAGATACAGTTGATATGTGAAAAGAAAAAGCTTGCCCTTAATAGTTGGTGGACAAAAATCCAATAGACAAGTAGGTTGATTTAGAGGGATGATGTCCAAGATTTGAATACAGAAGTACTGGAGGACTTAGTAGACAATGCTTTCAATGACTTCTGAAGATCTCAGTATATGTCTTTAGGTCTCAATTGATGAAATGCCACTTGGCACATGTTGTTTACCTATTTCATCCACTGAGACATAAAGACATCTACTGAGATCTTTGGAGGTCATTGAAAGCATTGTCTACTAAGTCCTCCAGTACTTCTGTATTGAAATCTTGGACATCTTCCCTTTGAATCAACCTACCTGTCTGTTGGGTTTTTGTCCACCAACTATTAAGGACAAGCCTGTTCTTTTCACATATTTCCACGGATACAACACAACTGAAATGTATCCCAAATCGATGCAAAGCAACCTCTACTCCACCAATACCATATAATAGAGAAATAACTTTAATACCATCAAGATAAAATGCTTTCAAGATAGATAAATGGTATGCAACTGTATCTATTTGGAATGCATTACCCAAACAATGCAATCGATCAGTCGCACAACAAGTTCCATGAGTGTGATCTTTTTCAAATCCTAATATAATTTCTATCTTGTCAACCTCTAGAGGAGCCACCTAACCTAGCCCCACCCAAACCAAGTTCTATTCTTCACACTTTTCAAGAATGTATTTTTGTTCACTATCTTGCAGTTTGCCTTGTGAATTTTCAATTATAGTACAGAGTTCTTCACGAAGGACACTACCACATCGTCTAGAGTCTATGCAATTCAATTTTTTTATTTGATCCCATGGAGGCCAATAGTCCTTTGTTTGAGGAAGTGCTTCCTGAATAGTCATGGGGGGGAGAGGTGATGCTTGAAATTGCCCTTCTATTGGGAGATTGTGTACATAACCTCTTGGTCTTCTGGAAGCTGAAAAGTACTTCGAGTCCACCAACTTTAGTTCCACACCATAGAAATTTTTGGATATTGTCTTCCAAATATCCTTTGGTGCAAAAGCATCATTCTCATAATAGAAAAAAGGTTCCCTTCCATGAACACATTGATTTCCTCCAAGCGTGGCCCAATAGGTTTCCCAAGAACTCCAAAACCAGTTAGTCCCTCTGGGCATAAATTGGAGACCACATCATACACTCCAGACATTGTTTGTTTGTATTGCATACTCTCTATGTATTTATCACCCTTTAACACTTTCCTCTGCTTTTCTCCAATTGCTCTCTTCTGGGCAACTGATGAGCTTGTTTCCATGGCATTTAAGATAATGCCTGCTTTCTTTCTTTTACGAAAGTTACTTGCACATGACTCTTCAGCTTCTATCTTTTGCTTCTACAAAGTTTTTGATTCCGTCGAAATTCCGACGACAACTACAGAAACAGCCGACGAGGATGTTGAATGACCGATGGCACTTCCTTGTCAGACAGTCATCAATGCATGGTAGTGGGGGAGCGTCGGAATTCCGATGGTCCTCCAACAATATTTTTGGCCGGAGGAGCGATCATAGCCACTGTCAGAAGAGTTCATGGCGTGGTCAGAATTTCAACATTCAATGGCATTGTCAAGAAGTTCGATGATGAGTTTTCGACAACTACATTTGTTGACAGTCCGACGAAAAGTAGTCGTACTTCTGACGATAGGCCGTCGGAAATTAGCCCCGAATGTACTAGTGAAGAAGCAAGACCCCCATCTGGTCTTTCTGCCTTCTTCAGTCGCATCCAATATCAATCATATAAAATATACATAAATAGGTCATGTTGACCTATCCAAGTTTTTAAAGAGGGTTGAGCAACCTTCTTCCTACTGTCAGATGGAATCTATCATCAACAGTAGTATCCACCTAGTAGCAGCTTTGCCTATGTCTTCTTAGGACCTTGATTTCGTGATGCAGTTGCAAATCACTTTGATCCAGTTCATAGAAGTGTAAAGGATGAAGCTGGAAATAAATTGATTAGGCTTGATGAGGAATTATTCGATTCTTTCTTCAAGTGTCCCAGTATTGAGAAGTATTATGATATCACAATGCAATTAGTTATAATCTAATATGATAGGAATTTTGATAAGTGTAGGAAGAACATGAATGATAACTGGTTAAAGACCCCAAGACCTACCATTGCAAGATGGCCAGAAACTCTTCCTAAATATGACTTCATTAAAGAAGTCAATGATTTGATAACTCTTTTGAGCAGGGTGAAGAGTCTTCCCAATTCTAATACTGACTATAAATGGATGTATCAATACAACCATGTGATTAGGCAAAATAAAGAGAAGATATTTTGGGAAAAACAAATCAGTGATGCTATCTGTGAGAAGTTGTCCAAGGCACCTACCACACTCAAGTTTTACATGACCTCATACTTGGTGTACATTACAGCCTCAATGAGGCACTTTCCAAGTCTATTTTCAATAGGGGATAGAAGACAAGTTGAGGTACACAAATAATATTCTTAGTTGGTTCTTCAAAATAGTCATAGTCATTTCTAGAGAGTAAATGATGCATTCTTTGGTTATTATATGGTTATGTTAAACAAGAATTTGTATAATAAACGTGTATTTGACCATGCTTGGGAGGTGGTGAACCAATATGGATGCATGTTCGTACAATTCCCAACCTTCACATATCTCATGGTTTATTGTTTCAATGGTGAGCCTTCCATGCTCCTTAGGTAACCTTCTGACAAGATTGTATTGATGGAGCTAGCTCATCAAATGAATGCAGTACATGAGGCCCAATCAGGTTCTCATAAAATAGGTTTGAAATTATCTCTTACCATTGGTAGATATTCCATCAACTCCATCTTCACTGTTAGAGCAATGGAAGAGGAGATGAGAAGAGTCACCATGAGGTTCTTCAAGGCCAGGAAAAACTTCTACTACAGAGGGATGAGAAATAAGTTGAAGAAGGCATATGTTCATGTGCATGGAATAGAAGATGTTTGGGCTTTTTGCAAGTATGAGCATGATGTAAGGAAACTTAACTATTATCAATTAACAGTTGAGCAAATTGAAAACTTTGGTCTTGTTGATGTTCTCAATGATCTTGAGGAAGATGAAGACATCTTAGATCCTATGTACAAGAAGAACAAAGTGTCTTCTACTCCTTTGCCTCTCATCCAATGGTCGCAAAAGGAATGTATTTCTATCTGGAAGCGGTTTCAAAGTATTCTTACTATTGACTCTTAATTTTACCTTAAACATGAACAACCTTATGGGAAATTCAATGATGGGGGACCTGTTGCGCAAAACTCACTAAATGACCTCCGGGTTTGAGAAGTCGGCTCTTCATACAATTGGGGGAGAAAAGGGGAAGGAGAAAACTTAAAACAAATGATCTACACTACTTAGGTGATACGCCATAACATTTTAGAAAAGCACTAACAACATATAAAACCCAGAGACGTGGTTTTAAAGTTCATTCAACAATCTACATGCTCAGAACCATTCGAGAGAATAATTCAACAAAAACTCATTCAACATAAAATGACATTAACCATTCATCCAACAAATAACAAGTCTCAGAACATAATTTAATCTGTGGAGTCTCACCACAAATATCATAGAAGTTATCAAACTTAAAAACAACACATAAGTCAATATGTTAAGCTTCAAATAAGATAATCACAAAGGTCATAGGCACAATCTAACATATCTACCATTCACCAAATTTAATCAATATAAAGGCCTCTTTAATGAGCCAAAGTCTAGAAAACTCTATAAAATTTTGAACCCTTCTAAGAAAGGAAAAGAAAGCATAAATAGAGCTCTCGGCTCCTAACTAACAGCTTGCAGCATCAGCAACATCCTAGCAACCGCTTCTGACAAGAAAACCTGGTGTGGCACACCGCGAGCTACTACCCAGCAAAACGGCCTTCAAAGTTGTTATCTCCACCGTATTGTGGCAATCCTTGCACCTATCCAACAAGAAAATCATGATGCCAACCGCATCCTGGTTCACGAACTACCATGGAAGACACACGGAGGCTTGACGGACATCCAAAGTCGAGCGCAGAAAGAGAACTAGATCGGGCAATGCGGGGACACCAAGTGTCTTTACCTTCACATGATGGATAGTGGGGCTGAGAAGCATACAACGCTATAAAAACCTGAGCCATGCGGCAGCTCCGCATTCTCTTAAATTTGAACAAGAAAAGCGAGCCCCTAGAGGCAACGTCGAGACGCTACGTGGCACACATGCTGGTGAACGAGAAAATGACCGAAAATCAAAAGAATCGGTGCCACTTGATCAAAATGCCACCTACGAGCAATCCAAAAATAATGTTAACATTTCTTGGTGACTAAATGGGGAATTATACCTACAAAATACTAGCCCAAAATTGTTGGTTTGGAGACTAGACTTCATGCTAGATAGGGGCAAAGCAGATCGAAGACCTGCTGCAACGAAAACCATTCATCTTCGGAGGGAAACACCTGCGCTTCCAGATTCTGGTAGTGTTGATCTAAACAAATTACTTCATCGAATGACAAGTTCGTTGGTTCATAATGGACTAGTTTCAAGAGCGTGTAGAGTTGGGCCAAGGGATGCAGGAGACGCTCGAACTCCTCCGCTAAAATAGGATTGTTCAGGCATTGTAGGAAGGTCCTATCTTGTTGTAATTGCTCTATCTAGTTCAACACTTGTTCAATCCCTAACATAGAACCATTTGCAGGAAAAGGAGAAGGCAGACCCAAGGAAACAAACCTCTCCATGCGCTACTTGATATCTGGAACCGAAATTTGTAAAGGCTCAAGCGTTGTTGATACATGCATGATCATCCTGTGCTAGTTGATGAATACATTAGTCCTCCTGATTAATTGTTTGCGGTCTGTAACCTCTTTCTCTTTCAACTCTTCATCTTGAGCAGCATACAACATCTGAATTAAGCTTTGGGCTACGAGGAGCTTGGGACCAATAAAAAGCATAGAATTGTTAATGAGAGTGCCCGCTTCAGTGCTTCTCTTAGAAATCTCAACACAGGTTATAGCGAAGGGCAATACTGCTTAATTCTTTCCCAATGGGAAACGTACAACTCCACCAAAATTAGAGAAAAATCTTGAGGAACCTTCACGGGGGAAGAATGATTGACAACTGTATATGGTGAAAGTGGATTAACAATATTGAAAGACTAAATGAATTCAACCACAAAACCTAGCCTAACAACAACAAAGATCCACCATAACATATGAAGATTACCTAAGACAATGCAAATCAAATGAAATCACAAAGATTATACCATCACATGTCCAATAGGGTTTGGATCTTCATTCTCCTATCTCCATCGATCTTGTTTGATATATTTGCTCTCAGATTTTATATGTGCACAAGAGCTCAACAAAGAACGGAAATGTGGTTGCAAGTAAGCTTGATTGCATATGCAAGTTTGAAAGCATAGTCGGGGCTAAATGCATAGTGAGTTAGTCAGGGTTTGATAATGAAGAAAGCATCTCCTTATATAGAAGGCACTATAAGAAATGGAGGGATAAGATTGAGAGGTGTAAAAGATAAATGGGCGGCTATGATTAGAGGGTAGGTAGAGAAAATAAGAAAATAATGAAAGGAGTAGGTAGTGTATGAATTAAGAGATGAATGACATGTGTCATGGGTGGAAAAGGTTAATGAATTAATTAAATAAATAAAGATTTGTTTAATTAATAGAAGAAGTGGGATCAAGTTAAATAAATAAAATATTTATTTAATTTAGGAAAATGATAATTTAAATAAATAAATGTATTTATTTAAATGAGAAATAAGGCTAGAAGAGGATAAATGAATTAATTAAATAAATAAAGATTTATTTAATTAATAGAAGAATTAGGCTTAGATAATTAAATAAATAAAAATATTTATTTAATTAGACATGACAATTTTAGGTGTCTACATTTTGTCCCTCTTTAAGACAATGCAGCTTGTCGCGTTGTTTCAAAGAAGATAAGATGAACTGATACAAAGTTATGCCCCCTCGAGAGATTGGACGAAAATGTCTGAAAAGATCATAGACAATCTCTCGATAAGAAAGAAAGGCTAGAATGGACTGACTGGATAAAGTGACAGAGTCACCAGATAAAGAAGACTGACTCGGGGAACGTGGGCTAAGGCTAGGGCAGTCTATAAAATAGACCACGAGGGGAATACATCCTCATTGTCATCCACAAATCCAAGAGATCAGAGTGCAGAGCGAGAATAGAGTAGCAGCAATCAGAAGCGATGGCATTGGTTCACAGATTCGATCGCGTTCGCCGATTTCAGAGGCCAGCAGATGTAGGAGAGTCAGTGAGTACCACAAAACCTCCTTATACTTTGGTGCATTAAATGTTGTCATAAATGCATGTCAAGTAGGGTAGAGAAATAAATGTGCTTTAGATATGTCTAGAAAAAATGTCAAGCAGGGTAAAAACGTCAAGGCGCATCTGGGTCATGAATGCGTGTTTATGTCTTCAAGGTCGAATCGACAGTTCTGTGATTAACATACGTTGTCGATTGGATAAGATACTGAGAGGATACACTCAAGTAGGTCCTCTAAGGAAGACTAGGATAGATCGAGGCACTTTGTGATGAACAGTGAGTACCAAGACAAAGTACTTTGTGATGAACAAGGAGTACTAAAAAAAAGAGCAGCACTTTGTGATGAACAGTGAGTGCAAATGTAAGCAGCACTTTGTGATGAACAGGGAGTGCAAAAAAACGTAGTACTTTGTGATGAATAGGGAGTAACACTAGGATAAATAGCAACACTTTGTGATGAACAATGAGTGTCACTAGGATAGAACACCATATGATAAATATAAGCACTAAGATAATAAGCAACATTTTGTGATGAACAGGGAATGCCACTATGATTGACATAGTTGATTTGCTTGACTACAGGAGTACTTGCCTATGCTGGAGTCACGAGAGAGATTCCCATCGACTCAAAGGTTACAACCAGAGCTGATATTTGAGGACAGAGCCGCGATTGAGGTTATGGGTCTGCAATTTATTTTGTATGTGCCTGATTTTTGGGCGAACATGGGATTGTTGACTACGCTGGCTGAGAGATGGCACTCAGAGACTTGTAGTTTTCATTTGCCGATGGGTGAGATGACAATCACCTTAGAGGATGTGTACAGGATACTGAGGATACCAATCGATGGGGAGTTAGTACCCTATGATCAAGATGGAGATAGGGATGCATTGAGATGAGTGTTTCAGGATCCAGGACTGGAGATGAGGGTTGGACACGTGGCATGGGATACCATGACACAGACAGGATTGGCGCTAGCGGCGGTGTTGGCAGGAGTGATTAGTGGGTTCCTTTGTATCATTTTTGTATGATGATGTAGACACCTTTGGTTGATTGTAGCCATATGATTTTGACATCATTTTATCATGACACTTATGATTTTGAGATATATATGAGATGATTCATCCTTGTGGCAACTATATGCATGTGTATCTATGTGATGAGATGTTTCATGATGTATGTTTCTATGTGATGCTTGTGATATGGATGTAAATATGTAAATAATGTAATGCAATATTTTTTATTTTTTATGTTTTATATGTTATGCCAATGCAAATGTGAATGTATGAAATGCAGATGAATATGACAATGCAAATAACTATTTACATGATGAGAATGTAAAATGTGCTAACATGTGTTGTGTGCAGGATGTGATGCAATTGTGATATCTATATGTATGTATGAAATGAGATATGTAGTAATGCAGGTGCAAACTACATGAAATGCAAATATTTTTGGTGTGTCATTATACTCGGTTGTGTGATAGCAGGTTACGCAAACTCAAGAAGGAGGATGGAAGTCAATCAAGAAATGGGGATGGAAGATAGAAGATATGAAAGTGAAAGAGCTTCTTGTGCTTTATCATCATTGAGCTTATTATGGCAAAATAGGTTATGACAATTGAGGCATATGTTCGACCCAGAAAGTCATTGTACCTGTTTGCATGGAGATAAGATAGTCACAAACAAGGAAGGCCCCAGTTCACACTAGACTCGCAGTGTCCTCATATCCTTGGACAAGTCATAGCATTACTAAGAGACAATCCACAGATAGTAAAGAAAATAGGTGACGATACCCCATCGTCGCCTTTCTAGTCAAAGACATCCTGGAGATAGAATCTCTAGTCAGAGACATCCTGAAAAAGCTAAAAGACATGTCACCAAAAGATAAAATCAAAAGAAAACCAAGACTCAACACCAACATTCACTGTAGTCCTCAAGTTTAGTGTTTCTTGTCACTTGTATAAGTCTTATTTGATCGTGGTCACAATGTTTACTTTCACAAAAAGGATAGATAGCACTGAACCATAATGTTGTCTGAGTCTGTTGAAAGATTTGATTTGTTGGAGCCCATTGTTGTTGTTGTGTCTCATCTGAAACTGACTGAATCCATGAAACTGATACTTTATTGCGGAGAAGATGAAACTTTATTGCGGATTGGCGATGTAAATGTTGTTTTATTGCGGATTGTGCGTGTATAGACTGAAGAAAACTGGAAGAAACTGTACTCCTCGAAACATGTGATGTTCTTCGTTCCATGCCCAGTACTAGACGTAGGATTTGCCTTAGCCACAGATAGGATCTGATTTATTATGGAATGAAACGAGCGAAAAGGAATGTTTATTATGAATGGCTAACCAATCTTGGGTAGTTCAATAACAAGCCATGATGAGAATGGGTAAGTTTATTATGGATGGATAGATCGTGAGTGTGTGCAAAAAGTGAAAGGATGAAAGTGAATCCTGAAGGAGGAAGGAGCAATGTCTCTACACATGGCGTTGGTGACCCAGTTTTCACCATGGTACTTGCCCAGGGCACCACCGAAGTGGTTTTCATCGTTGGACAAAAATGTTTTTCTTTACTTTTTTTATTTTTCAATTTTTTTTGTGTCACGAGGTGCCTGTTTGCCAGGTTTTCACCTAGTAATGATTTTTTTTGTTTGTTTTATGATTTTTTTTGTATTTTTGAATTTTTTTTTTTTTTTTTTTGTATTTTTGAATTTTTTTTTGTATTTTTGAATTAGGATACTCTGAAGAGCTATGTGTAAAACCTACGAAGGTGCGTGCTATTGATAGGATCCTCCAAAGGTTCACCCTCTATGGTTGAGATCTGATATGCATCAGATCCATATGTTGTTGTGATGATGTAAGGACCCAACCAGTTTGGTTCGAACTTGCCCTTCTTCTCTCTATCTTGTTGATTTTTAGGATTTTCTCTGAGGACCAAGTCACCTACCTCAAATGTACGAGGCTTGACTTTATGATTGTAGCTGCATTGTTCCTTGACTAAATGATGCGTAGCTTGAGTGACTGTTTTCCTTGATAAAGGAACTGAGATAGAATTACTAGTGTGTGGACTACACAGGCCTGTATGCGCGTCACCTAAAGAAGTTTGGGCATCCTTGATAACAAAGTCCCTCGAGGAAGCTCCATTAAAGGTCCATGATGTATCGCTAGAACGGAAAGGATGTGTGGAACAAGTGGATGAGTGATGAAGGCTTGTGATTGCGAAAAGAAGTGAAAGTAGGATAGCATGATGGAGACTTAGGATCAACAAGTATGCTTTTTGACTTAAAATTTTAGAGCTTTTGCCCCCAATTATTTTGATATTATGGGAGATCAACTCTTGTTTTTTTTTCTTCATAGGAGTTTTATCCTTGACCTTGATTTTTTTCAGAGTCCAATAGCTTTTGATTTTGATTTGGACTGAAGGAATTTTCTTTATTTTTGACTTCTAGTTTTTTCTTTCCAAAGCTTGATTTTTGATCCCCAATGAGCAAGGGCTTTTGTAATTCTTGTTGATCCAAGTTTGGAAGTGGAGTGGAAATGGAAGGAGTAGATGAAATGGTAAGGATATGTGAATTCTCTAGAGGGTTGGCGATACGCTCAATAGATTCTTTGTTGGATCCACTCTTAGGACTATTGATATCAAGAGTTGCTTGCACCACTAGAGGAGATTTGCATTCAAACTTAGTAGCCACAACACTAGGTGGTTCACACCCAATTCCTTGGTATTGGAAGTTGTTTGTAGACTGTTCCTATTGACTGAATACCTTAGGAGATAGTGGGAGTTGATCAACATGAAAGATATACTCACCACATCCTAGATCTTTAAACTTGAACTTTTCTTTGATCTCTACTTGTTTTGATGTAGAAGTTTTCAAGGATTCTGGATCCACATATGCTGATGAAGGAATAGCCTCTTGATTGGCTGGAATTGTTATTTCTGATCTAGGTTGCAGATTGTTGCAATATATGAATGGATTTGGGTCAGCTTTGACGGTCACTTCAACTCTATTGTGTGGAAACTTGATGCATTGATGATATGTAGATGGGACTGCACTCATTTCATGAATCCATGGGCGTCCCAAGAGTATGTTGTATGTGAGATCAAGGTCTAGGACTTAACAAACCACATCCTTAGTAATTGGCCCAACTCTGAGAGACAAGGTGATTGTGCCTTTGGATGAATGCTCTTCATCATCATATGCCTTGATGGTAATTTTGTTTGTAGAATTCATAGCTTTATTTGAATATCCCAATTGTTTAATAGTGCTCAATGTACAAATGTTTAGACCTGCTCCTCCATTTATCAGGACTCATTTTATTTGATGTTTTTGTATGAAGGCTTTAATGTGTAAAGGTGCATTATGTGGCTAACTTACGGAGGCGTCATCGGCTTCTATGAATGTAAGGGAGTGAGGAATGGAAAGGTATCCCACCATGGCTTGAAACTGGTCCACGTTCAAATCAGTAGGGATAGAGGTGTCTCTCAAGATATTATCAAGAATAGCTTTATGTGCGGTGGATATGCGTAAGAGCTCAAGGATTGAGATAAGCGCAGGTGTCTTCCCCAACTGTTCTACAAGGTCATACTCAGGCTTGGTTGATGACAAAGTGGTTTTTTTAGCTGGATCACCTTGCAAAGTGAATTTACCTCTATGAGTTGTAACATTACATTCAGAGGTAGATTCGGAAGAAGATCCAATGCCTTTTAGGACAATCTTGGGTCTTTGGGTAGAATTCTTAGGTGTTTTGTCCTTGATGATAATGGTAGAGACATAATTGTCCATCGAAATGTGATTAATAGTTGAATCATAGTTATAGGATGCTCTGGTATAGTTGGTCTACTCATCTGTGGCTTTAGCTTTTCCCTTGTCATGTTTTGGGAATGGTTCCTTAAACATCTCATGTTCTTGATTGGATGAGTGTCCTTCAATGTCAATATCACCTTAATCAATGAGATCTTGTATGATGTTCTTCAGTCGATGACAGTTTCCTATTTTATGCCCTTTGCTTTTATGAAATTCACAATACTCATCATCATTCCACCAATTTGGTTTAACCTTTGGCTCATATGGAGGCAAATCTGGAATTGTTATTATCTTGTTTGCCACTAGCTTCTTGAAAACTGATTCTAGTGGTTCTCCTAATGGGGTGTACTTCCTTCATGACTTTGAAGTTGTTTGAGTATTCACTTGATTGTTTATAGAGCTTGATCCAGAAAAAATGATTTTGGGTCATATTGTATTGGCATCAACAACACCATCATTGACTGTGTTCTTTTTTTTATTCCAAAACCTTGGCTTATCTTTTCCTTTAAAGTCATCTTTGTTTTCCTTGAATATCTTAATGACTCCTTGTTCAATTAGGACCTTTTCTATTGCCAAGCCTTTTTCAATGACATCTTTGAAAGTGTACAAGCAAGCTTTTCTTAAGTCATAACCAATGTCTTTGTTGATATTTTGGGTGAACATTTCTACCATTTGTTTCTGTGGAATTTTACAAGAGCATCTGCTAGCTATATTCCTCCATCTTTGTAAAAATGATGAAAAAGACTCTCCATCTTTTTGCTTAGTGTTGCACAAAGTAGTGACTGATATGTCTGTCTCTATGTTGTAGGAGAAATGTTGGATAAATGCCTCAGCTAAGTCACCCAAGTTGGGAGATCCATTCCATAGCTTGATCTCCTAAGCTTTGTGGGAATAATCTCATCAAATATGTCTCTTCTAAAGCTACCTCAATGCAAGCTGTGAAAAATTGTCTTATGTGTGCCTTAGCATCCCCTTTTCCTCTATACTTATCAAACTTAGGTCTCACAAAGTGTGTAGGAAAAGGAGGCATTGGAATGCTCTTGTCAAATGGATAAGGACATATGTCTCTCATTGTGTAAGTTAGCTTCGGTGTATTTATGTCTTCCATTTTCTTTTGTAAGTCCTTGATTTGCTGTTCCAAATTGTTCTTAGGTGGAAATCGACTTCTTGGACCATACCCCATGCCTAAACCACCAAGTGGAGGAGGAGCATATTGCATATATGGATGATATTGATCATACACATGTTCATATGGAGGAGGTATATTTTGATGTTGTGTATAAGGACCACTTGGTATAGAGTCATGATGAGGAATAGAGTACCTATTTTGTCCATGCATACCATACTCTATAGGCATGTCATGAGTTTGTTCTAGTGTGTTGCCCCCAAATTTGACATGGGGTTTCCTTGTGTCCAAATTTGGATCATTCCTTTGAATATCCAATTGATTTCGTGGTTGGTCCTTAGCATTGGAATGTAATTGAGCATATTTTTCTGCATAAGACTTCCATAATGGTCTACGAAGGTGAGTATCATATGCTTGACCATGTGTGTACGGGACCTCTGGATTTTGAAACAAAGATGATAGTGATTCAGGTACCATATGTGGTCCTCTATTACCTCCACTATTAGGCATCCTTTGATCCATGTTGGGATGAGGTTGTTGCAAAGGTTGATTTTCCATTATTTGAGACATGTCAAAATCATGAGGGATCTTGGCTCCACTTTGTGCCATCACTTGTAAGAAGTATTGTCTATCTCTCCTCATTATTTCCACAACCAATCAATTGACATGGGGATCCATAATGGAGTCTTCCACTTCTATTGAATGTTTTGAAATGTTGTCCATATTGTCATTGTGTGTATCATTGTTGTTTATAGTGTCCATGTACTCAACATTTGGAATGTTTCTATAGGCATCCATGTCAGGTAATGTAGTATGATCAGAATTGAAAAAGACATTATTGTCATACTCATAGGCACTCATGTTTACGGACTCTTGAGCCTCTTTAGCTTCTCTCTTAGATTTTTGGAAACGGGTTTCAACCATGAACTAGGTATTGACCGAGATGTTTGAGACTAGATTAAAATGGAAAGAGTATGGAAGACCAAGAGTTGGATGGAATGTAAATGAATTTGAGGTTTACTTGCAATGTCCAAAGTGTAAGACCAAGTATGTATGTAGTAGAGTAGGTGTGACTTCCAAAGAGATGATAGTTTCTCTTGATGAGGTAAGTTGACCTTGACTCTAAGTAAGACCAAATGAGACCCAAAGGTGATAGACCTTGATGAGGGACCACGTAGCAAAATGTTGTTGTATGTAGTGTGTTGACAAAGTATGATGAGGACAAGCAAGTGACCTTTTTACTCATGTTTAGACAAATATGAATGTAATGTAAGGTGTAAAGCAATGATGGACTTTGTGAGACCCAAAGATAGGTTGAATGCTAAATGAAAATCTAAAGAAATAACTTAGGAAGCTCAAGAATTCTGAAACTGATTGCTCTTGTTTGTTGGAATGTAAATTTTTCCAATTTGTGAAGTTGTTTGTTGTGACCAAATCTGAAATTTTGACTGTATTTCTGTGACAAGAGGACACAATGTTGATGAGGACTCAATGTTTGCAAGTGTTTAGACTCAAAATGACTCAAAAGAAAGTGTGTTGTTTGATGTAAAAATATTTGGCATACACTTGAAGACACAAAAGACACAATGTTTTGATGTTTGGTCTTTGAATGTTTAATTGTTTAAAATAAGTGAAGCACAATTCTTATGGTTGGCTAGGACAATAGTTGTTGATCCCACATGGAGTTTCCCCCGAGGCTACGCTATTCAGAGCGGATACTTAGATGCTTGACCCCACTGGCTCCACCCTCGACACTCACTTCTCGGGGCAGCCAAGCATCAGTCCCCACAAAAACTCCCCATGGCAAAGTTTGTATCTTTACTAAGGACCGTATGTGTGTGGGCCGCTACCAAAGGTCCGACCTCCTGCCCCAACAACTAGAAGGATTTTGTCTTCTAAAACAAAAAGGTGCTAGTAAGGGGATTCGCTCGTGTGGCCATACATGTGACACTTTCAGCTCTGTAAATACAAAAGGCTCCCAGCCGGTAGGGGTTACGCCCTACAAATGATCAAATAAATTTGATCAAACGGGTTTATGGGGAGACATAGGGTCGGTATGAACTAATCAACACACGTTATCCATAGTTTTCACCATGAATACAGTTGTTTATAGTGGTTCGGAAGAGGTGGGTTTTCCTCGCTACCACTTGGGTCGTTCTCTCCTCACTAGTAGTCCTAATGACCACATGGGGAGACAGGCCCTCTAAAGATTAAACAAAAAGAGCCTATTGCCCAAGACACAAAGGACACTGGTTCAATTTTAGTGCACCAATTGAAGTGTTTGATAATCTATGAAAATAAGGCATACAATAAAGATCAAAAGAAAATCCTTGTCAAGGTCCTGCAACAAAGATTTGTTAGTAGTTTGGATTGTTTCAAATGATCACCCCTTCCTGCAAGCACACAAGTTAGGTAAATTTTAGATCCAAAAAACTTTGTGAAATAGGGGCCTTCAACAATGCATTTTGTTGACCAATTCAAAGATTTGATTCATCATAAAAAAAAGACCACCTGTAAAATTTCAAGATATTTCCAGAAATGTAAGAAAATCCAAAAAATTTGCTAATGTGCTCCAAAAATTAATTTTTTATGAAAAATCATAAAAAATTCATATAAAATGCAAAATCAGTCCAAAAAATATGAACTTTTTACTGAACACTCTTGATGACCTTCCAAACTTGCATAAAAAAATTCTTGCAAAATTTCGAATCAATTTGTGAGATATGAGTAAAATAATGCAAAACTCTAATTTTCAAAGATCCGATTTTTGAGGAATGATTTTGCATTAAATTTAAAATCACAAAGAACCTCTCCTATGTATAATTCTGAGATATTTCCAAAAATGTAAGAAAATATGAAAAATTCACTAAATTGCTCTCAAAAATAATTTTTTTTGAAAAATCATAAAAAAATCATATAAAATGAAACTTTGATCCAAAAAATATGAAATTTTTACTGAACACTTTTCGAAGTATTTTGTGAAATCTAATCAAAATAAGGAAAAACCCTAATTTTTAAAAATCCAATTTTTAGGGAAATATTTTGCATCAAAATTAAAACCACAAAGAACAAATTCTATGTATAATTATGAGATATTTCCAAAAATGTAATAAAATCCAAAACATTCGCTCATTTGCTCTCAAAATTAATTTTTTATGAAAATTCATAAAAAATTCATAGAAAATTAAAAAAATGCTCCAATAGATCTGAATTTTTCTTTGCGAGCTCTTGATACTGTCTTCAACCTGCAAAAAAATTTGGTGCAAAATTTCCAAGCCGTTTGTGAGATATGATCAAATCTCTCCAAGATCTTGATTCTGTGTCCAAAACCCTAGCTGCACAAGGTTTTTCTCCAAATTGTTTTACAAAACACCAATATAGGGTTAGAAAAATCTGCAAAAAAAACATAGATCTAACAAAAATCCATGTCCCATGGGGCGTGCCAAAAATTTTATGGTGAAAGTGGATTAACAATATTGAAAGACTAAATGAATTCAACCACAAAACCCTAGCCTAACAACAACAAAGATCCACCATAACATATGAAGATTACCTAAGACAATGCAAATCAAATGAAATCACAAAGATTATACCATCACATGTCCAATAGGGTTTGGATCTTCATTCTTCCTATCTCCATTGATCTTGTTTGATATATTTGCTCTCAAATTTTATATGTGCACAAGAGCTCAACAAAGAACGGAAATGTGGTTGCAAGTAAGCTTGATTGCATATGCAAGTTCGAAAGCGTAGTCGGGGCTAAATGCATAGTGAGTTAGTCAGGGTTTGATAATGAAGGAAGCATCTCCTTATATAGAAGGCACTATAAGAAATGGAGGGATAAGATTGAGAGGTGTAAAAGATAAATGGTCGGCTATGATTAGAGGGTAGTTAGAGAAAATAAGAAAATAATGAAAGGAGTAGGTAGTGTATGAATTAAGAGATGAATGACATGTGTCATGGGTGGAAAAGGTTAATGAATTAATTAAATAAATAAAGATTTATTTAATTAATAGAAGAAGTGGGATCAAGTTAAATAAATAAAATATTTATTTAATTTAGGAAAATGATAATTTAAATAAATAAATGTATTTATTTAAATGAGAAATAAGGCTAGAAGAGGATAAATGAATGAATTAAATAAATAATGATTTATTTAATTAATAGAATAATTAGGCTTAGATAATTAAATAAATAAAAATATTTATTTAATTAGACATGACAATTTTAGGTGTCTACAACAACCGTGAGACTTACTCATCGTTTGTTGTTATCTCATATTGTAGCTCCCTGCACTTGCCTTGTTCAAGGACCACTTGACTTTCCAGAGTGAGGATTCTGGCGCTTCCATCTTGCACAACTTGTTGAAGTCGTGACATGTGATCTTGTTCTTGCTGCAACAAACCTTCCATATCCAGGAATTTCTTTTCGGCTTGCTTCAGGCTACTCCCTTTTTCACACAACTTTGTTTCAAACCTTGCTTTCTCCTCTGAAAACATGACCTGTGCATCACTCAGTTGTCGAGTGTACTCTTCTTTTAGGCGGATCTCCTCACGTAGTTGTGTATGCATTTGGGTAGCATCTCTGGAAGTTGCCTTTAGTTGTTGTATTTCTTGCTCCCTCTCCTGCAATTCTTTCAAGGCCACATTCTTCATTGCCTCTTGTCCTTTCAATTGAGAACTCACATTGTTCAGGGCAGACTGCAACTTTCCTTTTTCAGAGTTAGCTTGTGTCAACAATCCCTACCAGCGGTTGATTTCATCATTCCTAGCTTTATCTTCTTTTCTTTGTTGGTCCAAAGATTCTCGGAGATTCACATTCTCCGCTTGCATTTTCTCCAAGCGATGACTTTTTTTGATGAAATCTGAAGACAAGTCCTTTGAAGTTTCTTCCATCATTTCAACTTTATCAGATGTCGTAGCATTCAGAAGATTGACCCTGACAACATGCAAAGTGTAATCACTGGGTCTCATTTGAGCCTTCGGCTTGTCGACCTTGGGGAACATGGTCGCAAAGAAAAGACTATCATTTTCGTCATTGAAATGTGTCTATACATGCAGGCAGGCTGGCCTGGCACCATCTTTCTCCTTTCTCTTACCGGTCCTGCTAATACGTGTAGTCTTGGAAAAGGTAACCTATTGTTGATAAGCATCCAGGTTTGCAATAGCTTGGCCCACAAATGTTGCACAAGGAAGGATTGCAAAGGGGAATTGGGAGATAGGGCCACCAAAAGAAGTCTGAATGGGGTGTGCAAGCATGGTTGGAGAAAACAATGGGACGAAAGGAGAGGCTCCTGAAGAAAATGGATCAATGAACGCTGTCCCAATATTTGGGGGAGGAGTGGACTCTCCAAAACAAAGCCCATGCGAGACAGTGGCTACATCAAGCATCTACGAGGAAAATGCTACAAGGATAAAATCAGAGGTGGGGAGCAAAATGGAGACCTGTGATGACGCAACTTGAGGGTCGATCGGTGCCCCGACGGGCGCTAATGTGAGAGCATTAGGAATTTGGGCAGGCATAGATGCAAGATGGGGAGCAACAAAAGGTATAGATTGAGCAGAGAGAAAGGGAAAAGAAGGGCATACCTGAACCATGGAAGCCATCGGTCGTTGACAGACTAAGGGAACCTCTGGGACCTGAGAAGACGAGCCTTTCTTTGCATAACCCAGATATTGCTTCTTACTGGAAGGGGAGTCAAACGCCTGCTTCTCAGTCAATCTCTTGGCAGTTTGGGAACAGGGTCTTTGAATTGAACCGACAAGAGGAAGAGGAATATTAGGCTCGGTCTCTTTCTCTTATATACTTATAACTTCTACCTCTTGTTGTCGGGCCACCTTGGGGGATGAGTCACCATGTGGGGACTCATCGCCTGTCTCTTCATCTGAATTGTTGTGTTGATGCCATTCAATCTCAAAATGCTCATCAAAAGGAGCATCCTCGATGTTAGCCCTGGGCTGATTCACTTTCTGACGGTAGATCCAAAAATCCTCCCTCTTTTTCTTAGGCCACTAATCCAACCTCATTGCTTCTAGCATACTCTAGGGAATGGGCTTCATTGGATTGTACTTTTGCACGATAGAGTAAAAATTTGACCACAAGGGTCGTTTTAAAATAGGAAAATCATTGAGACCCGCATAGAGATTTGGGTCATCCACTTGCAGGTTAGTGCGCTCTTCCCACGAGCTTTGTGGTTCATGCTTAACTGCATTCTTCCTCTTAGATAGACACCCATCTAGGTTGTAACTCCACATATCATCAATCACTACTAAGCCAAGTTGCACCAGCTTGGATGTCAGGACATTTTTGGCAATGCTTCTCCGAACAAGAGTAATGGGGCCAATGGCTTTGTGGCCCTCTGTAATGGAGGTATCATTTTTTCCCGCCCCTATAGCTTTATCTATCTTCACCAACTATCATGAAATTTCAAGGGCGAGGGTTCTTTCTATGACATAGGTAGGTAGGTGGAAGGGCTCTTCTAAGAAGCCATGCACTCGGATAAAGGAAAATTCACTACCTAAAAATGAATCATAAGGAGCGCGCTCATTATACATCCAATTCATTTGTATTTGAGAAAAGCAGGCAAGAGGCTCCTCAAGAATCAAACTGAAATCTCTAAGGATGGGAGTTAAGAAATAGTCCGAAAACTGGTAGGCATTGTAAGAAGCCAGAAGGATGGGTGTCTAGGATGATATAGACATCTTGTTTCCTAACTCATCATAGGTAGCCAATCGCATGAATTGGCTGAAAAAAGAATCATTTTGGTGCAAGAAAAGGTGAACTAGGACTGAGGCAAACTTGAACCACCGAAAATGTTGGAATTCAGCTAGCTATTTTACCATTTCTCTGGCTATAAAAATAGAGAAGTCAAAATGAAATGGCCCTTTCTGCTTTTGACATTTGAACAAGAAGCCCATGATAGGAGCAATGATCTCTCGGTCATTGTCGTGACCGCATAGCCATGCAAGAGTCGAGGAAATATCCTTGAGGTCATCATGCCTCAAGTCACTGCAAGACAAAGGGAGTCTTGGAGGTCCAGCAAATGGACTTCAATTTAGTGCATTGTGATAGAAAGAGATAATATCTCTTCTAGTGCTCCAATATTCCTCCATGACACTTTCAGTGAACACCTTTGTCCCATCAAAAATAGGACAGCACATCATATCCCTCACAGCCTCTAGGGTTATAACTAATTTCAGAAAAGAGCCCTTAATTAAAAAAGAAACGGGGTCAAACCTATTAGCGCACACAACCACAAACTCTGGACAGTGCAGGACCATGGGGACCACGAACTAAGGAGAGCCACTATTCCAAATATTAACTGTTGTAGATTGTGAATCCATTTTGTGATTTATCATTCTATTGCAAGTTGCCTCTCTAAGGTTCTTAGGCTACTTGTGAAGTACGGGCTCAATAACATTCTCCAGAGAATCTATCACCGTCGTTGGGTTGTGGGTGATTGTCTTTGATTTACCTTTAGTCCTTTGATATTTTGGCTTTGGGGGAATGGCCTGAGAATAATATGAGAGCTCCCCAAATACATCCACCCACAATGTTCATTGGACAAAACCTGAGGGATTTGCTTCCATCTCCATCTTCTGCAGGAGAACTTCTCTTTCTGACACTTCTTAAGCTTTTTGGCGCTCTAGGTTGTAAAATGAACAATATGATGGGCACTTGGTGACCTTCTTCTTGAAATGTGTCACATTCCTAGATCTTCATGAAAGAATGTGTTTAATGATGAGCGCCCATTTGCACATATGCCAGTTCATTTCCCAGTTGCAATTAATTCTAAAAAAGGAAGAGCGTTGTCATTTGTGATTCCCAAGAGAATACCTATTCAGTCCGCTATTAATTAGAGCCACTTGAGACGATTTGCTTGTCCGGACAAATCTCCCCATTAAGGAGAGTATCAGCAGCCAACAGGGCTCACACAAGTTATAACAGACATGCGGGTGTTATGGCTTAAACACGATGTACATATACATATGCATGGCATCTGAGGACATCATTGTCTTTTCAAGGCACAGGGCAGGACGTTTGCCACCTTCGAACCAGACTTCGTCTACTTGTGTGAATTGATGAGGGAAGACAGATGCGTCAAAAATCGGGAGCACTGGCTTTTACTTCAATTATCATCTAGAGCTGAAAATCCACTATAAATATGTCTTTTCAGACATTCCTGTGCACAATATCCAGCTCAACGACGAAGTTTCTTGAAGAAATGGATACTCCTGTCAAGCTCACCAATTGTAAGGCATAGGTCTCTTTCTTAGGTAGTATTTCAAACCGAAGGATACAAGGGATGACACGACTCAAAATCCCCTAATCATTGTTGCCATCAAATGGGTGCTTGGCGAGGATTTTATTGACGACATGGACAAATACCGTGTAAACACGGATATCTACTCATGTTTTATAGCTTCGTTACTAGATATCGGGATGACTAGTTACTTGACCTCGGAGCTAGCTAAAGTGCTCTTCTCCCTGGATTATTTGTGTGTCTTAGAAGATGTTGTGGCATACCACGTCCCTTTTAGAGGCTTACCTCTAGCCTCGGATTTATGGTGTTTCATCACCTCTGGTGAGGAAGTGACCTAGCACTCGCTTATCGGCTGTCTAAAGACCATGTCATTGTCATCTCATCACTTTCAAGAAGAGCTTGCTACAGAGTTCCTCCTCCGATTCCATCTAATAGTGCTTGTTCCAGCTGGCACTGAATGGTATACTGAGTTCAGGAACTACATATTCCCATGGATCTTGACACCGCATGTCCAACCCAACCTGGTGCTTGTGTCAATAGCTTAGGAGCTTGGTGACAACCCTGACCATGAGTGGTCGGAGGGAGAAGATTTCGAAGATGAAGCTGACAACTCCAATTTCTAGATGGATGAGGATGAAGATGAAGAAGATTCTTGAGATAGTACCACCCTATCTTCAAAAATCTTTGTCTCCCTCTTTTTCTAAAAAACTAGGTCGCAGGCCTTCTGTATATATTGTCACAAGATACCTATAATATAATGATTTATTTTTGTTTGATCAAGGTGTATCTTGTGATTCATTTTTACTTAGGGAATGCATGAAGAAACATAGATAAATAAGGCACACAAAAAAAACACTATTAACATTATATACATTAGGAAAAAGTTGCTAGTGAAAAGGTTTAAGGTGGAACCAGTTGATCGGGATTCTGAGAGAATCGCCTTGCATATCCTCAAGATCAAAAGCATTGAAAACTTTACAATTTATAATGTAGAAGGGTCCCTCCCATAAACCATCAAATTTGGCATGCTGACCAGGCTTGGCTGCCCTCTCATTGTATTTCTAAACAAGGTCGCCTTGTTTGAATCCCGAGTCAAAACTTTTCTTACTATCAAACCACCTCTTGACGATTTGCTGGCGGTTTTGAAGGGATGAAAATGTTGCTTCCCTTGCTTCCTCTAGTTCCATAATTTCTACCAATCTCACCTCCATGGGACCATTTTCTGCCACCTCAATAGATTTGAGTAATTGTAAGGCGGGGATATCCAAAGACACAGGGAATAATGCATCCTTGTCATAGACCAGCTTGTACGGAGAATTCTTTAGGACCTATTTGGGTGTTATCCGGTCTAACCATAATGCGCTCCTCGAGTGGTGATGGCACTCCCTTTTGTGCTCAGAGCCCATCCTTTTAATGAGCCTTATGAGATTCTTGTTAGCGGACTTAGCCAGGCCATTTCCCAATGGATAGTAGTTTGAGGAGGTCTCCAGGTAGATACCTCTACTGAGAGAGAACTAGGTGACTTGTGAGCCTATGAATGCTCGTGCATTATCCGATATTATGGTATTTGGCATACCATATCGACACACTAAGTCTTCCAGAAATGTTAATATTACGGCCTCTGAAGAATTCCTCAAGGGAACAGCCTCAAACCATCTGGTGAAGTAGTCAGTCGCAGTTAAGATCCACTTGTGTCTAGTTGAGCTTGGGGGGTTGATCATCCCTATGAAGTTGAGACCCCACTGAGCAAAGGGTTCCTCCACCATTATGGGCCTGAGCAACATTGCCACCTTTTTGCACCTGCCACTGTAGTACTAGCATTCTTTGCACTCTCTTACCAGGGTATGCACATATTTAAATATAGAGGGCTGGAAGTACCCAAAGCGGGTGATCTTAATGATGGTGGTTTGTGCTAAAAAGTGGCCTCCTAATGAACCATAATGAAATTCATGTAGAATATTACTAGCTTGGCTCTGGTTCACGCAGTGGAGCAAGATTCCGTCGAAATTTCTCTTAAAAAGTACTCCATCCACCAGGTGGAAGCCACTGTTTTGCATCCTATAAAATCTCCTATTTTCGGGAGGGAGACCTTCAGGAAAAATCCCAGTCTTCATAAAATATTTCCGAGTCTCCATCCAACACGCTTTTGTTGGTTCAAAGGCGACCATTACAACTTCCCCTGTAGCAATCTCAACTTCTTGGGGTTCAAGCTCTCGGTCTATGTACTCACACAAACCTTTGTTGCAGATTACCTTGGTGGGTCTGACATCAATGTCATATTCTAGGATTTTGGTAATCCAGTTCACCCTCTTCTCTGTAATGTCACCTTCCATGATATATTCTTTGACTGAAGAGTGGGCGACATACACAATAGTCTTATTACAGGTGATAAAATGCCTAAACTTTTTAAGGCCTTTGACAATGGCCAAAGCTTTCTTTTTGACAAAATTGTACTTAGCCTCATATTCCTTCAGAGTTTTGGAATGGAAAGCTATGGGGTGTTCACCTTTTTTGTTTGCATCTTTTTGGGTTAAAACCACAACAATGCTATAATGGCTAGAGAAAACATACATTATAAAATCTTTAGATATATCGAGATTGGATATCACAGGGGCTGAAGAGATGGCATCTTTGATCTTCTTGAAATCCTCTTTATCTTCAGGACTCCATTTAAAATGTGTTTCCTTTTTAAGAATTAGAGTGATAGGCCTCACCATCCCAACAAAGTCTGAGATAAAGCAGCTAACAAAGTTAACCTTACCTAGGAAGGACTGAACGCCCTTTTTGTTGACAAGAAGAGGAAGCTCCTTTATTGCCTTCGCTCGATCAAGATCGATGGAGACTCCTTCCTTTGACACTACGTGTCCTAGTAATTTTCCTTGCAGAACCCCAAAGATACATTTCTTTGGGTTTAATGAGATGCCAAAATCCAAGCACTTCTGGAACACTAGTTCAAGATGATCGAAGTGATCTTCTTTGTGCTTTGAAAACATGATCAAGTCATCCAAATATATGAGGATGATTTTGTTAATGAGCTCCCTGAAAGCCAGATCCATAGCTCTCTGAAAAGTTGCACCGACATTTGACAACCCGAAAGGCATTTTCTGATAAGCAAATGTTCCCCATTTGGTTGTAAAGGTTGTCTTATGTTGATATTTTGGCTTCACCAATACTTTTTTGTAACCTAAGAAACTATCCAACATTGAGAACATCTTTGACCCTGCTACCGTTCTTAACAACTATTCCATTGGTGGCAAAGAATAATGGTCTTTTAGAGATGCTTGGTTCAAGTCCCGGAAATCTACACAAAGCTGGATGTCTCCATTGTTTTTCCTACCTGGCACCAAATTGGATACCCATGTACTATTCTTGATGGGATCAACGATCTTTGATTCTATCAGCTTCTTCAATTCTTGAGCCATAAGGAACTCAATTTTTGGATTGGCAGGTCTCTACTTCTACAGGACCGGCTTGGCCCCATCAACGAGCTCAATGGTGTGTTGAATGATGCTAGAATTATACCCTTTTAAATCTTCATATGACCATGCTATCATGCCCACATATTCATCACAATATCGAGCTAGTCTCTCTCGATCTTCCAAGGGAGCTTCCTTTCCAACCTTGAGTATTCTCTCATTCCCTACTGACATTTCAGCGTCGTCACCCTTATCAGTCGTAAGTTTTCGCCTATCATTTTTGGCATAATCATGGTCAAACAAATTTTCTAGGGTGATCAATCTGTTTGGGAGCTTCTTGGATTTTAGTTGAATGATTTGATCCCCATAAGCTTCCTTTACCTTAAGTTGCAATTGATCAGCAAACTCTCCTGAGTTTTGAATGAACAAAGAGATTTGCTCGTCACTTTCAAAAACTTGCCAGTGGGTGTCATTGTCAAGAGTAGTTGGTCGAACGATCACACAGACCACCTGGGGATTGGCAAGCAGGTCCACAGTAGGATCAAATTACGATCCAATAGTAGCCAATCGATCAGCAGATGCATTTGTCTTTCAACGAATCCTCTAGATGTTGAAAGCATCAAATCTGTCGATCAGATCCCATGTCCTATGGCAGTAGGATCTCATACGGACGTGTTTTGAGCTAGAGATTCCTCGGACCTAGTCTACGATCAGTTCAGAATCGCCCAGAACTTTCAACTACTATATACCCATCCTTTCTACCAAGCTTAAGCCTTGGATTAGTCCTTCATATTCTACTTCATTGTTGGATCAAGCGAACTACAGGCAAAAAGACTTCAGAATATGTTCACCTGAAGGTGAAGTAAGGCAAATTTCAGCCCCTGAACCTACTTTGCATCTTGAGCCATCAAAGTGTAAGGTACAAAGCACAGAAGACAACTCTTCTTTGGTCAATGGTTCTTTAGTTAGTTTTGGGATGACTTGATCTTCATCAAAAATGCAGTAAGTACCAAGACCTATAGCATGATAGCTGGAGTATAGATCAGAATTTATGAATTCATTGAGAAGAACCTCTTGCTCTGGTGGAATATCCCCATTCACCTCCTCATCCCTAAGAAGTTATACCATTTTTCTCTCTTCATTGGAGATGGAGGTATGAGATGGCTCAAAATTGAGCATAGCCTGATCCGCTACGTGCTCGGTGTGAAGTGGTTCTGAAAGAATTTTGAATATAGCACCACGTTGGGTTCGAAGGATAAGGTGGGACCAGTAAAGGGATAGGTAACCTCCTATTTTGGTGGTGAAGTCTCTAGAAAGGCAGAGGCAAAAAATAGGCGGGATGTCAATAACTACTACTTCTTGAGGCACGGTGACACTAGGACATGTGAACAACATCAGCGGAAGGCTTTTGATAAGACCAGAGTCTGGACCTTATTCTCGTCTAGCTGCATAACACCCCTATTTAAAGGCTCATATTTGATTTTCAAAACCTCAGCAATTTTCTTAGGCATGACGTTGGTGCTGGCACCGGAATCTATCATAGAATTGTGTAAGAGTTTATCTCCTACTATGAGGGTCAAATAGAAAGGATTTGGTTTAGGCTTACCTTCTGCTAGGGTTTTAGGAGGTATGGCCTCATTTGTCAACACGGTCGGTGAGCGTGATCTATCCGCGAGGGGCTAAAAAATTTCTTCGCTGACACGCAGAAAATTAGTAGCATTTATGCCTGCAATTTTCCCCACCTTAGACAAAGCTTCTTTCAACCGATTCTTTTGCTCTGGGATACTAAGGAGATCCCATAAGGAGACGTTGGTTGGGGCTTTCTTTAGCTTCTCCACCACATCTAATACTGATGGCACCGACGTCTTTGTCTCTCTCAGCTTATAAGGGATAAATTCATTTCTCGGGTATGTGGTAGCGACTGTGGGTTGTTCAGGAGATTTATTTGCAGTAAATATCCTTTGTGTGCCTATATTCTCTCCCATGAAGTGCTTTTTGATCGAAGGTTGTAATCTAATTGCACTTGAGGAGCCCCCAAGCTTGATGTGGTTGTGCCATTTGTGAGCACGACATCTTTGTCCTCCATCCAAGAGAATAATGCATGGTCGAGAGCTATCTCTGCTTCCTACTCCATTAACATACCTTACATCTGGGCAATGAGAGATGCATTGTCCATGCCAGGGGATACGTAAACCGAATCATCTGAAGCCACGCCCAGGTTCCGTTGATCTACAATTTTTTGTTGTAAATTGCCGCTTGGACAATTTCTTGGGGCGTGGGTGTTGTTACATGGAAAACACGAAGAATTGGTATCATCCGCTAGATTATTCTATCCTGCTATCAACTCTTTACCGGTGTTAGGGTAGACAGTCTGCAAAGGATTGGGTACCGAAACTATCTGGCCATTCGGCTGATTTGGGGAAGTTTGGTTATTTGCATATTAGTTTTGCTGATATGCAGGTCTATTCCCTTGGAAATTTTATTGGAAAGGGGGTCTAGCATGTGGGATTTGGGACCTTTTCAGATTGACGATTTCATTCGAGAAAGTTCTCAATAATTTTTTCATTTCACTGATCTTTGCAGCCAGGGATGAGGG
The DNA here is from genome assembly GCF_030272615.1 of Cryptomeria japonica. NCBI lineage: Eukaryota > Viridiplantae > Streptophyta > Pinopsida > Cupressales > Cupressaceae > Cryptomeria > Cryptomeria japonica. Next base: position 464,762,852 of record NC_081412.1, on the reverse strand, counting down.
TGGAGGTGGATTTGCTTGTTGGTGGTTGGGATATACGTACATAGATTGGGAAGCAGATGTGTTGGGCACGGCTGGTTCCAGGACCTGATTTGATAGCTCAAGAAAGACCGGCATGAGTAGTAGTGGCACAAGCTTCCCAACATTGATTAGATTATTTTCTACTTGGACTACCAAATTAAATGCTTGTAGGAGGGTATTTCCTCCTAGAGATTGAATCATCATAGATATATCAAAGTTGAAGGCCTTCAGATAAAAGATGAATGTCGTATCCGTAGGAGGATGGACAGACAACGGTATTCTTTGCCAGGTCCTATGAAACCTTAAATTGAATTTTGTCACCACTTCCTAAGGGGCTCTCTTTATGGTAATCAACTGATGCATCAAGGATGACCTATCAGGCTTGTCGGAGAATCTCTAAAAGAAGTGGTCACCCAACTTATCCCAATCGGCTATAGAATTTGGATCAAGGGATCTTTACCAATGTAGAGCTCTCCCTTTGAATGATGCCATGAGAAATTGCAAAGCTATATTTTGCTCAGTGATGTTATGGTCGGTGCAGACATTGGCTACATCTTGTAGGTGCTCCCCAAGGGTCTTGGGACATTCTCTGGTGAATTTAGGGATAGCTTTTAGCATGGTAGATGGAATCAACCCCCATACTATAGGTGGAATGGGAAGAATGAGAGGGTTTTCATTTTTCCATGTCATGAAGTTTCTAGGAGGAATTTGAGCCATTATTATAGGAACGACCGCAGGGAAGATATGTGAGTTCTGGGAAGAAGAGGCTGCGGGTGAATGGACGTTTACCAAGGGTGGAAGGATCAAATAGGGATTCAAAGCTATCTGACTCCTAGTAATAGGTTTGTGGCTCATAAACTAGCTTAGGCTTATTCAAAATTTGGGTCCCACCGAGCGTGCTAGAAAAAGAACCGTTGACTCTTAATTTTACCTTAAATGCAAACAACCTTATGGGAAATTAAATGATGGGGGACCTGTTGTGCAAAACTCACTGAATGACCTCCAACTTTGAGAATTCAACTCTTCATACAATTGGGGGAGAAAAGGGGAAGGAGAAAACTTAAAACAAATGATCTACACTACTTAGGCGATATGCCAGAACATTTTGGAAAATAATTAATAGCATATAAATTCTAGAGACATGTGGTTTTAAATCTCATTCAACAATCTACATGCTCAGAACCATTCGAGAGAATAATTCAACAAAAACTCATTCAACATAAAATGGCATTAACCATTCATCCAACAAATAACAAGTCTCAGAATATAGTTTAATCAGCAGAGACTCAAAGCAAATATCATCAAAGTTATCGAACTTAAAAATAGCACAGAAGTCAATATATTAAGCTTCAAATAAAAAAAATCACAAAGGACGTAGGCACAATCTGACATATCTATCATTCACCAAATTTAATCAACATAAAGACCTCTTTAAAGAGCCAAAGTCTAGAAAACTCTCTAAAAGTCTAAACCCTTCTAAGCAAGGAAAAGAAAGCATAAATAGAGCTCTTGGCTCCTAACTAACAACTCGTAGCATCAGCAACATCCTAGCAACTGCTTCTAACAAGAAAACTTAGCATGGCACATCGTGAGATACTACCCAGCAAAACAAACTTCAAAGTTGTTATCTCCAACGTATCGTGGCGATCCCTACACCTGCCCAATAAGAAAATCGCGATGCAAACCACTGGTTCACAAACTACCATGGAAGACATGTGGCAGCTCGGGGGACATCCAAAGTAGAGCATAGAAAGAGAACTAGATCAAGCAACGCGGGGACACCAAGTGTCTTTACCTTCACATGGTGGATGGTGGGGCCGAGAAGCGTACAACACTATAAAAACCCGAGCCACACGGCAGCTCCGCTTTCTCTCAACTTTGAATGAGAAAAGCGAGCGCCTAGAGGCAACGTCGAGAAACCTCTTGGCGCACACACTGGCGAATGGTAAAATGATCGAAAATCAAAAGAATCACTGCCACTTGATAAAAAATTTGCCTACGAGCAATCTTGAAATAATGTTAGCACTTATTAATACCAATATTTGGTTGACTCCACATGGTGTTCCAATGAAACCCTTCTCTTCTGGTTCTGATAATGACACTGTTGGCCCAATGGGAAGAAGGTTAGAAATTGGGACCAAGAATAGACAGGATCATGCTACTCCAGCCAAGGCTCCCAAACTAAAATTCATAGCTAGGACTAAGAAAGGGAAAGTTTGAGGAGAACCTTCGAGTTCTAATGTTCATGAGACACAAGATTCAAAAGTACCAGTTGAATAGGTGGAGGGTGAGCATCCTGATGAAGAACCAATTGATGTTGATCACTTGGAAGAAGGGCAAAAAGTTAAACAGGAACAAGGTGAAGAAGAGTTACTACAAGAAGATGAACCCTTACCCCGGGTACCTCCTTCTTCATCTACATTACAAGTTCCTATTTCTACTTTTGAGTCCGAACCTCCAGTGGTTACATGTATTTCCCCTTCAAGTGTTATCTATGTATCTTCCACTAGTGCAAGTGAATCTACCCTAGATACCCCTCATGATAACATTGAGAATGTTTTCTCTTCTTTTCCCACATTGTCTAAAGTGTCTATCACCATGCTGGATGATTTTGATAAATTCATGAAAGAGTCAGCTCCTAGATTCAATGAATCATCCCTTGAGAATCCTTCTCATGTTGTCACAATGGCATAACCTATAGTAATCACCACCGTTCAGGATTCTATCAATCCCTCTCAAGATGTGGTAGCAGGTGTGAATGATGATTCAACTCTACCACCATGGTTATCTTCCAATGCACCAAAGAGAAAGAAGCAGGCAATTTCTCCAGAAGATTTTGATTTTAGTCAACTTATTCATGTCAAGCCCAAAACTACCAAGATGGCTAAAACTCTATCAAGGGTTAAGGTTGACAAGAATAAGAACAAGTATGTTGAGTGTTGTTCCTCCTTCAGATGCAGTTATTGGTCAAGTCCAAGATTCATATTATGTGATTCATAGGATCAAGCTAGGAAAGCAAACTCATGACTCTATGGTGCATGATGCTCAATCGGCTTTAGAAGCCCTAGTTTCCAGATATGATGAAAACAAGGCCAAGAAAGATCAACTCAAGGCATGAATTGAGTAACTCACCTCAATTCAGATCAAGGTAACTGTGTAGGGGAAAAAAAGCAAGACTAGGTTAACATGTCCTAATCCTACCTTTTGACACACATTGCGGAATACGAAAGAGCCTAGAGGTATCACACAATTGGCTACTTCTTTTTGTGAAAGAGAGAGCCACGGGCTACCTATTAGGGTTTCTATTCCTTTGTTGTAATTGAAAGATAAAATGATGCAAGTTCAACTCCTAACCTCCAAGTGCAAGTATGAACTAATAACAAAATTGCAAAATTGAAGTTAAACAATGGAAAGCTGCAAACACAAGGACAAGACAAGAATGCAGATGCGTACCCAGAGTTAAAATCTAAGTGAAAATGTTCGGGATGGGGGCGTGGGCGCCACTGTCCTGATTCTGCTCCTGAAACTGCACTTGAAACTGCTATTTTGCAACCTGGAAAACTGTCGGAAATGCTGTTTGACAGAAGGACCAGGGCACCCAGCGCCCCTGTCCCAGGGACCAGGGCACCTAGCGCCCTGTCCTGGCAGGACCAAGGCACCCCACGCCCCTGTTCTGGTCTTTTGCTCTGAAACTTGGTGTATGGTTCGGTCTCCAACTGCTTCTTTCGGATCTGCAACTTGCAGCGTCGTCCGAATCCCGAAATTTGCACTTATATCTGAAAAGGTGTTTTGGGCGGCTATATAGGGTTTTGCCTTAGTCAAACCCCCGCTTTGGTGATTTCCACCTCCACGAATAGCCAAGTTGTATTGTAAAAGTAGTGTGTGTGCAAGATCCTAAAATGCAAGTAAGCAAACTAGAGCAACCTAGAAAGTAAACCCTAATTGCTTGTAAATGATAATGTAAATGCTCCAAATCAAGATGTAAAGAGATCTAAAGCATGAATACAAGTGATATAATGAGACTTATGCAAAGACATGAAAACAACATGAAATCATACCCAACCCCAAGGGAGGGGTACAAGCCAATCTTCAGTCGGTGATCCCTTATTGCTCTTCAATGCCTTCAAAGCCCTAAATGGATGAATGGAATTGATAAATGCTTGATAGATGGATGTTGAATGTTGTTGAAGTCTTCAAAGATCTGTTCTTTCATTGCATAGAAGGTCCCTTGAAACCAAAATTTCGGATCCTTTCCAATGAAGAAAGAGAGCTCTTATATATGAAACCCTAGGTCTTAATTTCAACTTTTGGCCGACCTAGAGATTGAATCTCCCGCCAATTTCTTAGGGTTAAGCTTTATTTTATGATTGGATCGTGCTCCTAAAATTTCGAGAAAAATGTCCGGGACCGTGTGCACTCCGGGCGCCATGGTCCCGACAACTTTTCACCAAATTTTCAGGGCCGTCAGATATGATGATTTTAGGGAGAATCCCGAAGTTATAGGTGATTTCGAGATGTTTTGACCCCCGAAATCAAGCCCCCAAGTTCAAAATAGGACTTAATTAGGGTTTTTGATTAAATGATGTATCGGAGGAATAAAATGAAAGGGGCACACTTTAATGAAAGGGCCCAACTTTATGATGTGGAAGATGATGAAATAGGACCTTAGACCTAATTAATTTGATTAATTAAGTGCTAAAGGAGAAATACAATGCAAAATGCAAAATGCGCCAAGGCGGGTGCTAAACTAGGTGTGAAATTGTACTGCTTTAGCAAGTGCGTACAATTTACGATGCTACAGTAACTAAGTCCTTGGAGGTCGTCAAACCAATAACCTCATCTTTAGATGGACGGCTTGTCAAAAGAGCTGAAGAGGCAACATCTCTTAGCAAAGTTGAACAGGCAACATCTCATAGTAGAGATATAGGAGAATGGATGGATCGGATGCTGACCCAAGGCACACAACTCATAAGTTCAACTTGCACCATTGTCAACAATCTTGATGATGTAATGATAGAGGTAGATAACACCATAGAGGTCTTCTCCCAAGAACTTGAAACACAAGAAACGGATTTTGAAGCCAGGTTGAAGTTTGAAGACTATGATCCTAATGATCTCATTCAAAATGGCATCATCCCATCATGATGAATGTATATAGAGAAATGAGAGGCAATGGAGAATTAGATTAATATCCTAGAGCACCTAGTCAAGGATATGAGGAAGGCCGAAAAAGAATGTGCAGATAAGAAGAAGAAGATTGTTGTTAAGATCTCTAAAATTACATGTGCTTTCCTCGATGAGAATGAAAAGGTGCTTGATGTGGATGAAATAATCAAAGAGTTCAGCTTGCTCATGACTGTCGAAGTTAATAGGGAGGAATTCCCTTTGTCCTCAACTGATAGGTTACTAGATCTTCAGTTCATCTTGGATTTTCAAGATTCACTTCTGAAGAAACATAAGAAGTGTTGCACCGACTTAGAAGATTCCATCACCAGGGTCAAGGTCATCACTAGCAATACCCATGGACCTGATGGAATTCAAATGAAGAACGTTTTGCAGAAGTTCAAGGAATTCTAGAAGTGAGATTCGGCTTAGGGAAAATGACTCATGTTTTTTCCCAGTGGCATTTCATTTTATCCATCAACACCTCAGGTGTCATTTTGTAATTACTCATGTGCACCTATTGAGTACACAAGTCCTTAGTCAAATTGAACTCTTCTTTTGACTTAGTCTTAGAATTAGTTATAATTTCCTATTTTCATGTTGCACCCTTCTTCTATATATATGAGGGTTATTATTTTAAAAGGGATATTTTTTCCATCTTTGTTTATGCAACAAAACTCTTCCAAAGTGAAGAGAAAATTGAGACTTTGTGTTCTTTTTGTAAATTTGCAATTTAATCAAGAAGGAGATAAGCTTGGCATTCAAACTTTGTTTTGAGTTCAATCGTATGTATGATGTGAATATTCTTATGTTATTGGTATCATATTTTCTCGAATGATTAAAGTCGGATAGTTTGTTGTGCTAGATTTTGGAGAGTTTTTGAGTCTTTTCAAGTAATCTTTGAGTTAATTTAAAATTTCCATAATTGGAAATTGGTTGAGAGAAGGTTGCTTTAAGTCTTTGAGATTTTACAAGTTATCTCAAGAATTTGTATTGAAAAGGAAAAAAGTAGAGTCTTTGTGCTAAACGAATTATCTGGTTAGGGTAGATCTTTTAATATATTGCAATTCTTTGAATATATTTGGGTTACAGTGGTTGATAGGAGTTCAGTATATAAGAGAATCTTTGAGTTCTTAATTGTGCATAATTCCCATCCCTAGGTCATTTTTTAGAAAAGAGGAAGTAACGAAAGACTTTGTTCTTTCACTGACACTTTACTTCGCAGTTAAATTAGTTTTAAATATTACTGCAAGTTTTGAGTCAAATTAGTTAAGAGAAATATGTTCTTAAAAGAGAATTGGATAGAACTAGTTCTAAAGAAAGAGAACTCAATTGTTATTGTACCTTGGATTAGTGTAAACTCAACGGGTAGATAGAATAGAAAGTAATTGCAGTATAAAGGGGGAGCCTTTCCTTATAATTAGGAGGGAGCATATCTTTCCTTCTGAGAGATATTATCCCAAGTGTTGTCATGAAATATACATTTTGTGAACCTTCATCAATTTACAAAATTTTCACCCAACAATTTTTTGGCAACTTTGTTGGGGACATGAGCTACAACCAATTTCTACTTTGGTTGGACAAAGCTATACTTAAGGGTGCATAAATCAAGGTGTTGTTGATCCTATCTTTGAACTTCTACAAAAACATCATTTTGATTAATTACCTATGCATGCAAGTTCTTCTCTTCAGAGAACAAGGAGTTTCCCACCTACAAATCAAATATCTCCTATTCCAAGTGAAGCTTCAAGTGCACCAAGGCATTTGGTAATTCCATAAGTACCAAGGTTTGTAATTCCTCCATTTCAACCAGTACAACCTGTTGTGATGGCCGCACTAGGACCATGGGGATAAAATTTTGGTCCTCTAAATTTAACTCCACTACTTCATGCTCTTCCACAAGGGTCGTGGAAAAATATTCCCAAATTCTTTGGGGATGGTAAGCAACACCCAAATGAATATATTGCAGCATTCCATATTTCATGTGGGATTCTTGGTGTGGAATATGAAGATGTAGCTATACGTCTTTTTATTGAAACTTTACAAGGTGTTATTGTTAATTGGTTTTATCATTTGGCACCTCAAACAATTACAACTTGGGGTGTGATTAAGACTCAATTTGAAGCATGTTTTAAGATAGTCGAAGATGCACATTCTCTTTTGGCTCAACTGACTTCCATGAGGAAAGAGCCACATGAACCTATAAGGGATTTTGTGGCTAAGTTAAACAAGTTGAAGAACCAAATTCCCACTACTTCTCAGCCTACTGAGGAAAATTTAAAATGTTTCTTTATAAATTCACAATTGCCAGAAGTTAGCTTCTTATTAAGGAGACCACCTTCAAGAAATTTGTCAGTAGCACAAGCTTGAGTAGTAGAAATGGAATTAGATCACTTAATCTTAGCTAGAAACAATTAGGAAAGATCCCAATAAAACCATTTGAAGTAAGTTTTTCTTCTGCAAAAGCTTCAATTTTTTCTCCTCCAGGTACTACTAATTCCATGGTGCAAAGAATTACCAATGAGGTTCTTGCTTTGAAAAAGTAGATTTCTTAGACATCTTTCCCTACCCATACAAAGATATTCCACGAAGGACCTACCCAAACAATGCTTCTAGCTATGCAACTAGAAACCAGAATAGTTGCCTCCCTCTCCCAAAATATTAGCTCTCGAAGAACCTCTTTTTAGTTATTCAATGGGATATTATGAGACTGAGCAAGGAGATAATGTTGTTGAGGACCTTTCGCTTGAAGACATAGTTAATTTGTTTCAAAAGGATGAAGGAGAATTAACTGGCAGCTCTAATATCCAGTTTTTGCAGTACCAAGAAGCCGAAGTAGAAAGTCAGAGTGAAGCATTTGTAGTTTTCACTCGTTCACAAGTTCTTAACCAACTTGATCAACAGTCTAGTGATAAATCCAAAGTAAAACACGCACCTCAATTTTTGATAACTCTTGCAAAGAGAGGTACTCCTTTGCCAACTTTTCCCAAAGATTCGGTTGCAAATAATCAAGTAGGTAAACTTGACCTTTCTTCATCTAATGTGCCATAAAATGTGTCAGTTAATCCTAAACCTATTAGTGATGTGTCTACTCCACTTAATTTGCAATACCAACCTTTTGACATTATTGATCATGCAAAGAAAACCAAAATCCAAATGTCAGAAGTTGGATACCTTAAAGATAATCCTGAACGGTTTGATAGGCTAGCTAAATTTGTGAAAGAAAAGGAAATTTCCCAAGTTCCTATAGTCTTTTAGAACAACTTAGTTGTTGTTCCATCCACTGTGTCAGGTAGAATTGAACCCTTTTATATTTCCTTTCTCATAAATGGGTATAAATTGAGCAATTGTGTCATACATTTAGGAGCATCAAATAATGTAATGCCCGCTAAGGTAGCTAATACCTTAGGAGTCGACTCACCAAAACTTTTGGTAAATGCTTTTCAATGGAAAACAAACAAGTACCTTAGATTGGCCAAATCAAAGATGCTCAGTTTGCTTTTGCTACATATCTTGACAAGAGAATCAAGATGCATGTCTTAGTAGTTGATGTTCCAGCCTCCTACGGTATTCTTTTGTGAAGAAATTTATGTAAGGATGTTGGAGATGAAATCAACATGGACTGGTCAGAGGATAGGATACCTATCAAATGTGAAATGCGAAAATTACTCCCTGAGAAGGAAGTAAAGTAATCACAAAGCTCAAATTTTATTTGATTCATCTGGAATGGAAAACTATTATCTATATATTGATGAAGTTTCTGAGTTTTTTGAGGATTAGGTTGAAGTTCTAGAATACAGCACATGTGAATCTTCCATTAATGATTATAGTCTCTCAACGGATGACTTTATGTCTATTTCTCCTTCTGCTGAAAATTCAGAGCTTATGTCAATTTTTTCTAATGATGAAGCTTCCAGCTCACAAACTGCTATTGTGAACAGTGATAACTAGGAATGGTTAATGGAATTTGATGAAATTTGTTCCACTAATAGCTCTAGTGTTGGATTTGTCCTAATTTCCCCCCAAGGTGAGATGTCTCCATATTCTCTCAAGCTTCAATTCTCTAATACCAATAATACTGTTGAGTATAAATCTTTGTTGTTGGGTATGGAGGTAGCACGAAAGAAAGGTATTATCAATTTACATGCACAAGGAGATGTTGAATTGGTAGTTTTCCAAATCAAAAACATTTACCAAACTCAAAATGACCAGTTCAAACATTACCAGAATTTGGTTTGGGAAAATATTGAAAAAAAATTATTCTTTCAATATTTCGGTGGTATCGAGGGAGTTTAACTCTAGAGAAGATTCACTTGCTCAGTCAATGACTCTCTTGATTCCCCATGATGATTTTCCCAAGAAAATTATGCTATTGAATTGATTTGTAGGCTAAGTGTACCAGATAATTGGGACCACTGGCAAATTTTTAATGATGATAAGCAAATTGTGAACTTCCTTGAGACTAGCGATGGTTTCAATAACTTGTACTTTGAAGGGAGTAATTTATTTGATTCAATGGCAAGTGATGATTCCTCACATGATGAAGGTTTCCTACAGTTGAAGAGAAACAAGATTTAAAAAGGCTTGGTTTCACTGGAGAAGTCATTTGATAAGCATGACAAATATGTCAAGCAACAACAATAAGTGTCATTAGATGATGTCATATGGGATATGAAAAATACAACATTGGATCAAAAAGTGATCCAACATTTGTTAACATTGGTAATAGTTGTACCCCAGCTGAAAGAGAGAATTTATTACAGTTGTTGCATCAATACATTGATGTGTTAGCATATCCATATGATGACTTGAAATCTTTCAAGCCTAAAGAGGTACACCATGATATTCCACTCATTTGGAATGACACCTTTCGAATAGAAAAAAAGACAGTACAATCCCAAGATCTCAGGTACTACATTTTAAAAAATTCAAAAGAAGTTGAATGCAAAAATAATATTTCCAATTCATCATTCATCATGGATTGCCAATATAGTACCAGTAAGAAAGAAGAATGGGAAAATTTGCATTTGTCTGGATTTCTATAATCTTAATTAGTCTTCTTTAAAGGATAATTATCCTCTACCAATGATGGATCAAGTCTTGTAGAAAGTCACTGGTTCTTAGATGTTTTCCATGCTTGATGGCTTCTGGGGTTACAACCAGATTAAGGTTAGCAAGGAAGATCAACATAAAATCGTCTTCAAAACTCCTTGGGGTACCTTCTCTTATCGAAGGATGCCTTTTGGTTTGATCAATGTAGGTACAACCTTCCAAAGGGCTATGGACATGGCTTTCTGAGGTATTATTGGAAGGTACCTTGTTGTGTATCTTGATGATTTAACTGTTTTCTCAAAAGATTGTGATAATCATCTTTTTCATCTAGAAGATGTTTTAAGAAGATGTCGTGAACATGGAATCTCCTTGAATCCCAAGAAATCAATTTTTGGGGTTACAAAAGGTAAGATTCTTGGACATATTGTGTCTAAGGAAGGTACCAAGTTTCATCCAGAAAGAGTTAAGGCTATTCAAGGTTTGTCTTTACCTTCAAGTAAAACAATTCTACACTCTTTCTTTGGCAAAGTTAACTTCTTGAGAAGGTTTGTACCAGACTTTGCTAAGAAAACAAATCATATCGTGAATATGATGAAAGGAAAGACTGCTTTTCATTGGACTCCAGAAGGGAAAGAAACCTTTGAGGAAATAAAAGAAGTAATAGCTCATGCTCCAATATTGGTATGTCTCGATTATACCAAAGATTTCATAATATATAGCTATGCTTCATATCATACACTTTCTGCAATTCTAGTTCAAAAGAATTCAAAAGGTATCGACTCTCCTATAGCGTTCATGAGTTATCCTCTCAAATCTCATGAAATTAAATATTCTTAGATGGATAAGCATGCTTATGTTGTGGTCAAAGTAGTGAATCATTTCCGGTTTTACATCTTGAATTCACATGTCATATGTTTAGTTCCAAATACTGCAGTCAAGTCAATTTTGACATAGCAAGGTTTTGGAACTAAAAGAGGTAACTAGATATCAAAGATCCAAGAGTATGACTTGGAGATTTGACCTACCAAATTAGTTCAACGAAAGGGTTTATGTCAGTTGATGGTAGAAAACCAACCTGAAGGAGTTGTTCCCCTAGAAATATTTACAAGGAAATATCCCTATAGTGTTGTTTGTAAGCACCGTGGATGAATGGTATTCTTACATTTCTTATTTTCTCACTTATAGTGAATGCCCTGCATTTCTTACATACAAGGAGAAAAGGACTTTAAAGTTGAAATCAGCAAATTATGTTCTTTGGGAAAATAGTTTGTATAAAAGAAATATTGATGGCACTTTACTAAGGTGTATAGACAAAGCTCAGCAGGCTAAGTTGTTAGAATTTTTTCATAACTTAGCTTGTGGTGGGCATTTTTTAGCTCCAGTGACAACTCATAAGATTTTAAGAGCCAGGTATTACTGACCTACCCTTTTTCAAGATGCCTATGACTAGGTTAGGAAATGTGATTTGTGTCAGCAATTTGTTGGTAAATCCAAACTTGCAGCATTTCCTCTCAAGCTAGTGGTAATCGAGGAACCATTTCAGCAATGGGGTATTGACTTAATTGGCCCGATCAACCCTCCTTCTAGTGTGGGTCATCATTATGTTTTGATTTCTACTGATTATTTTACTACGTGGGTTGAAGCAATTCCTGTTAAGCATGCTAGATCTGAGATGGTGTGTGATTTCATTAAAGAGAATATTGTCAGTAGGTTTGGTGCTCCAAACAAGATAGTAGCATATAATGCTACATATTTTTATTCATATGAGATCACTCAGTTTGGTATTGAGCATCATATTACTCTTGCCCATTATTCAAATTATTACCCATAGGGTAATGGTTAGGTACAATCCAGTAGAAAAAATAAGATTACCATAATCAAGAAATTGGTTGATGAAAATTAGTGTTTATGGCATAAGATGTTGATTGATGCTTTGTGGGCAGAAAAAATCACACCAAAAATGACTATTGGGTTATCACCTTTCCAGGTTCTTTATGGTACTAATGCAGAAATTCTAGTTACTTTAGAGATACCATCTTTGAAGCTGGTAAAGTCCATTAAGGATCAAACATATGAAATTTCAATGGATAAGTGCATCATGTTCCTCTTGGAACTTGAAGAAAAGTGAGTTCAAGTGGTGAACCATATTTTTGAACACCAAAATCAAGTCAAAGCTCTTTTTCACAAAAAAGCGAAGCAAAGAAACTTCAAAGTTGGTGATCTTGTCTTCCCTTATAATTAGGAGGGAGCATATCTTTCCTTCTAAGATAAATTATCCCAAGTGTTGTGAAATATACATTTTGTGAACCTTCACTAGTTTACAAAATTTTCACCCAACAAATTGACTATGCTATATGATACTCACATAGAAACTCGAAAAAAAGGGTGAAAAGGGATAGAAAATGTACTAGTGCACCTGTGAATGAAATATGGAGTTGAAATCACGCGACCAGGCTGCCCAAAGTGCACTGGTCTTTAGACTTTTGTACACAAACTCAATTGTGACCTTCTGAGAACCTATACTTTACTCTCCTAAAATTTGGTTTAGAATTATGAGGACTAGGATGCCCAAAATGCCTTGTTCTTTGACTGTGGTGCCTAGATAACCCTGGTCCAAGGTTTTCTCATCCTGGTTCCAGGTGTTGCTTTCTATTTGTTTGTTGACCAAAAACCTATAACTACACGCAAGAGGAGAAAAATGGTGTTGTGGATAGGGGTTTACCTAGGTCGAACCCCGTGTTTGTAATCAACCCTATAATTGAATTGGAATTGAATAGGAAAATTATTCCCTTTGAGGGCAAGGCTAAATCTGAATTGAAATGCTTGAATTTAGATTATACCTTCAATAGGTGATGCAATGCTCTTAGGATAAGTCCTCCATGTGTTGATGCAATAACATGACAAATCACATAAAATCTATCATAAAATCATAATTGAAACATAAAGGAAGATGTCTTGATGTAGTTTGTTACTCCTTGAATCAAATTTGCTCTTGAATGAAAGTCGTAGATGCAAGAATGTGATCATGCTAGATTGATGAAATGGATTGAGAGTGATGCCTTATATAGGAATTTCGTAATGAAATCACCTTTAGGCCAACTTAGAATTATAATATTTTTGCACGAAGCTTGATTTGAATAGGATAGGACCATCTTATTATCCTCGCAAAATTTGGGACAAAAAGTGTGAGATAATGGAAATATTTTTGTCTTGATACACTTTCAACTCAATTTTTTAGGAATTGGAGATAATAGGGTTTTAATGTCATAATTAAGTTTGTGTGCCCATATATGATGTCTATATGGGGGAAACATGTCTTGAGATTTAAAATGGGGTACGATCTTTGATAAATTAGGATAATAAAAGATAAAGGGCACACCTAGAAATATGAGCCCAAATGAGAGTGTGATAATGTATTAAAGTGGAATAAGACTCAAAATATTGAATTAAATATTAATTTAAATCAATAAAGATCCTATTATGCAAAGAGGAATGAGAAATACTAAAATAGATGCTAGGAGAGTATTAAATTGGACACCCTAATTAAAGGTGTACAATTTACGATGCCACAGTTACAATCAAGAAGGATGGTACCATTGCCTATGTGGTCTTGTATGACATGTTCAAGATGCACTCAACACTTGGCATCATGACCTAGCACTCTATGGTATTGACAAAAAATTTGTGCATCATACCAACTAGGATATGGCTTGTTGTCTAGGAGTGGTCTTATCTCTAGAAGGGTATAAGATTATTTTTTAATAACTTTTACAACACACTCTAATATACATCAAATAATTTGGTAAATATTCTATTACATTGTGAACCCAATGTGTTCTTCTTATTAGCTTGGAGTATAATTATGACTTAAGATGTAGCTTTATTTTTCTTAGACCCCCATAGAAAGACACATATTTGTGACTATCAAGATGAGCGGATGAGGTGGAACCCCCCATGTTGCATCAAGGTCTACCAATAGTTGCATAGTGTAGTACACAAATGAGGAAAGGAAGAATACTTCATCAAAATAAATTTCTCCATCAATGTTGGTTGAATATTGCCTATAAATACCCTCTAGATATCAAAATCTAGCAGGACATAAGAGAAATTAAGAATAGAGAGATTGGTATCTATAGATGAAATTTATGGCCTTTTCATGAGGACCTTGCTTTCAATGAACCATATTAGTGAAGTTGATTAGGTCAAATGTTTTCCTAAAAGTGTTGAAGGAATTGATTCATCAGTTGCTCAAATGAAAAGATAGATTTACTAGAGAGCAAGCGAAACCAATTCAGTGTGGCCTCCTTGAGATATCATAAGAAATATTTTGCTAAAGATGATCATGAAATAAGAAATCACTATAGAGAGCACTGAAAGAAGAGACATGTGTCTATGGATATCCCTTTCCATCGTATTTGTCAAACTTTAATATCTCTAGTTCCTTAGGTATACGTGTGTTAAGAACTGTCAAGGCTAGAGGACTTTGGTGATACTAGGGCTATAGGGTAGATTGAGAATGAAAATTGGTTAGATTGGCTTACTATGAATGCATTTATCCCATGTTCTATAGTAAGTGTTAGAGAATTTTAACATCTAGTTATACATTTTTCTCATAAACTTCACTTACTTTTGCTTGTAGTTTAGCTAGAGTCAAGATTTTTTAAGCTCCTCATGCTTTCTCTTTAGTTCTCCTAAATTTAGCTTAGGGAATATTTGTGCTCTCTATAAAAGAACATCATTATGTATTCTAATTTCATTCTATAATATTTTCTTTTGAGGAATATGGCATATTTTTCTTATTACTCTTGTTTGCGGAAGGTGTTCTAGTTTGTTTTTTAATCTTGAAAGGTTGTGTTGCAAAATTCAACATAGTATCAAACCGTGGATTCAACAAACACCTTCTCAATATTTGAGGGTTTCGTTTCTCAAAAGCAATGTACAGTCTCCAAGTTTGCCTTCTTGTGTGGATTTGGAACTGGGTAATTTTTTATCAACTTTTGAAGTGAAACGAGCATTTGATTTTTTTTAAAATTTCATTTTTTGAAAGTTTCCATTTTTGAAATGTTTCTATTATTGAAATGTTTCAGAAACTTTATAAGTTTAAAAACTTTATATTTTTGGAAACTTTCTATTTTTCAAAACCCTTCAAGTCTTCCAAGCCCTAATTGACATGCAAGTGGTTTTTTGGCCATAATGTAGTCATACAAAATCAAAACTGCACAAATGATATATTCTAAAAAAGTTGGTTTCGGTGCTAATATGATAGTGTAATGGTTTTGTTAGGTTCTGCCCCAAGTTTTTGTACCAAGCCTCCAAAGTCAACCTTCAATTTTACGCTTCTGGGGCCGTAACTTGCACATTCGATCTCTATTTTTCAAAAACTAGATATCATTGGAAATTTGGTGGAGTCCTCCATCTAGATTTGTTGCTATTTAAACCATATTTTTTCCTAGGTTGTTTTTATTCAATCTTTTGTGTTTTCCTCTTTATAGCTGATTAATTGGTCCTTTTGGCTCATGAAAACTTTCTATTTGTGTCAAATGGATTCTCTTGGGTTGTTCTACATGTATTTCTAGCACTTCACCCTATTTGGGCATTTTGAGCATCTTTTTCATGCACTTATTTGTTGTAGATGCACTAAGATAAAGTGTCACTCTTGTGTAGGGTTTTTGAGGATTTTGCACATTTTGTTGTGCCTTATTTTGTACATGCACTATATTATAAAGTGTCATGGTGTTTGTGTAGTGCATTTTTTCCATCATACCTTTGTCCAGTGAGTATCCCTCCATGATGACATAATCATAGAGATTCTTATCCCATGCATGTGCAACGGTTGCATATCCTTTTTCAGTTGCAAGTACTTTATTTTGCATGTTCAGATGTTTTCTCTCCTTCATACACTACTTTGTGACATTTTAGATGGATTATCTGATGTGTGTTTGATTGTTTATAATGTGCTTCCCCTGTGATATGTTGATTGATATATTTTTGTGTTATGTTAGGTTCTATTTGGATGACCCTTGTTACTTCATTAGTGCAAGTTAATAAAGAGGTTGAATCCATTGTGACATTCCTCTATTTGTATCTCAATTCTTCTATATGTCATATCTATGTTATGTCGTACATGTGTTATTGTTTGTAAATGTGTCTTTGTGTTGTCTACTTGGGGATGATGCAAAGCATTGAGATCTCCTTTTTGGTCTCTTCCATGTTGACTCAAAAAGACATTGTTTTGTTACCTTGTGTACTCTTCTTCCATTATGTTTGTAGTTCCACTACCTTTGGGGGATGAGGTCAATTCAATAAAATTATTCTTGATATATATTATTTGTCACAAGAGCATTACTGACCCCAGAGTTAGTGGATCCCTTATGTTTTTTTCCTTTATGTTTTGTGACCATTATCCTTTGATTTGTCCTTTCTTGGGGGCATCTCATTGTGGTAGCATGCTTGTCTTTTGGATGTGTGCTACCTTAAATTCATTTCTCTTTATAAGGCCTACACAATCGCTTTAATGTGGGGACATATACTCCGCTCAATGTTACACTTTATGCACACACACCAATGACATGTTTTCAATTCAATTCAATTTTCAAGTTACTTTGCAAACAGAGCCTTCTGCTTTGTAATTTGGTATTTCAAAAATTTCTTTTTCATGACTCATAGTAAGAAAAAATCTTACTAAGCCACTATAGTCATTCTCTTCCCCTTCATTTGTAGTTCCTTTTATCTCTATATTAGACTAGTAAGATCCTAAAGTCTCTGAGGGTTTGGTGTGTCTTGTCTCTTTGGTATCTTGGTTAAATTTTTTCAATGTAACTTTGTACTTTACTGTGAGTAAGGGTGTAGTATCATACTCCCGCTAAAGTGGGGGCTAAATGTAGCATCATAAATTATTTCTGCATACAATTTAATCCTAACCTAGACCTCACTTTGGCATTATATCTTTCAATGCCTAATGTCTACTTTGATTTTGCTCACTCCTTCCAAAAATATACATTTTCAACTCCCTTTTCTAACCCCTATTGCAATCCTGATTAACAGGACCAGGGCACTGGGGGGGCTACTCTTGGCTCAAGAATAGGGTAGCCATGGTGCCCTGGTCTTCCTAATCAAGACCCAAATTTGGTCCCATCAACAGTCACTTCAAGTGGGTAGGAATTTAGGTCCTATGTCGGCTTGCTCAAGAAATTCAAATAATTTTTGGATGGTTAATCATAAAAGGAGGCTACCTCTCTCATTTGAAGTCTAAGATGGATGGATCTCTCTCTCAATTAAACTCTAGAAAATTCAATTCAAGTGAGCAAATAATCAAGCATTCATCAAACATTGAAGGATAGGTCAAGTCAAGTTCAAGAATTCAAGATGACATCCATGATCAACTTTCCATGAAGATATTTTACATGACATCCTAAACCCTTTACATGAAGATTCAAGAAAGCTTCACCAAGGAAATTAATTCAGGTGTTGCAATCAAATATTTTCATAGATTAAATGATGATGATGAACAGGCTCAGCTTGTACAACTGCGAAAAGTGGAGGACTACGTAGCCACATTGCCCTAGTCCCAAGAATTTTGCTTGATCTTCTAACAATGGATCTTGTGCATCTTCCTAATTCAGAAAAATTCCCACTTGTCTGTTCAGAAGTTGCAGGACCATGTCGCCCTACCCTCCTGGTGCTGACAATTTGGCCTAGAGTTTCAACTACGAGTTTTGATTTACTCTCTCTTCTCAAATATCTATCTGTGGCTCTGTGTGAAGTCTATAACATTTTGTTTATTTCTCTTTTTCTCTATTTCTCTATTGTTTTACCCTAGAACTTTACAATTCAAATCCGATTTCAACTCTATAAAAGGAAAAACAAAAAATAGGCATATCTAATCAACATCTCAACCCTCTTCTCTAATTAAATTGTGGCTAGATCTATTGGGTTTCAATCCCCCTTTTAAAAGTTGGTTGATCTTGTGAAAGTGGTCTTACTGTCCTAATTGGTGAAACCATAATTCCAAAACCTACCTTCACAATAATCACAATATGAGAAGGATAGTAAAGTTTAACGTGGATAGAGTGGTAGAGATAGGAGGGTAATACACCATCTTAGAAATGTCTCTAAGTTTTATATTAGGCCCTTTAAGCACATGTATGATAACATGATTACAAGAATAAACAAGGGGAAAACAACTCAAAAAGTGAAACGTGAGTGTTTTAGAGCGGGAGAATAGGTGATAATCATACTCAAGAACTTGTAAAAAAAAATATAGACAAATTCAATCAACTAAATATGTGATCATGAGAAGGGTGAGAAACAAAAGATGTCACTATAAATTTTCCACCACACAAGTCATTGATAGAAGACATATTTGCACATTTAGTTTATAATCTCTTTAATTGAATAATATCATAACTTTAGAGAGATAAGTAGAAACACATTAGGTATATTAACAAATTGTTAGTAGAAGGAAGATAAACATTTGGATATTGATCACAACATGAATCTAATGTGCCATTAAAATGAAAACATAGATAATTTCCTTTTCATTATATTCACTTAAATAGGCACTCTTAGGCTCATTATTACATGAAGGAGGTGACCAATCATAACAATAAAGTGAAAAATCAATGGGTTCAGCAGAGGTAGTTGGGAAAAGGGTGAAAGAGAATCCATCATAAAGAGGCGTAGAAGTAGGTGAAAATATTTCAAAAAATATAGGAAGGACTACAAAGAATAAGAAGAAAGTGGGTTCAATAATGGTCGAAAAATTAATCAAGGGTATATCATGAAGGTGAGTACATTCATAGCATGATGAACTCGTCTATAAGGGATAAATTCAAGATGTATTAGGGAGAGAAGTAAAATGGTAGGAATCCATGTCATAATGTAATCTGCAGGATATGAAATGTTTAAAACAAAAATCAAATGTTAATGAAGAAAAAACCAAAGGAGGATCCAAAGTATCACAAGGTTTCATCATCATCTCAAAAGAATCTATTGGAAACATTAAAAGATAAATCTTTATATTTGGAATCATCATAGGGGGTTAGTAAACTAGTAGAAATAATGTGGAGGATTTGTGGATTTAGGAGAATGAGTGAGAAGAGAAGAATATGGGTAAGACAAGGTCACATATCATTAAGTAGTGATCAAGACATAATTGATAAGAGAAACGAAAAGAAAGAGACAGTTAGGAAGAAATTAATGATGAGATTAAGGATAAAGAGGAATGACATGGATAGAGAACAGGAAAGAGATGGGAGCGATGGCATAAATCTACAAGCATAAGGATATAAGGCTACACATGAACCCAAGGTTTTTGAAAGGGGAAACAATACAAAAGAGACAAACAAGAGGAAGTATTGAGAAAATCATAGGAATAGAAGCTATTAGAAACACAAATATCGTTGCACTAAAAGATTGACCTATTAATGCTTGACACAACCGTGAGACTTAATGAATCCACAAGAGGTGGTTAAGCCATGTCACAAACCCAAGCACTATGCTACATAGAAAAAGGAGACCAATGGTTCACATCTTGCAACAATCCCCCCTCAGTGCAAGCAAGGGGTTTGTCGTGACCTATGCTCTGATACCACTTGTTAGAAACACGGTTGTCATTGCACCAAAAGATTGACCTATTAATACTTGATAAAATTTCTAAAATTAATGAATCCATGTGAGGAAGTTAATCCATATCACAAACCTGAGCATTGTGTTGCACATCACAAAGAGACCAAGAGTGCACACCTTGGAATAGAAGTGTGCAAGTTACTATTCAACAAATGAAAGAAAATAAAATGTATATTTTTGTTCTTAAGTGTCAATTAAAATATACCAATCTAAGAGGTTTTATAAGTGAATAAAAACATCCTAATTTGACCTATCTAGATTGCACAAGATTTAGGCCTAGCAAAATACTAGTGACAAAGTAGTTGCATATACAAATTAGAAGGTTAGAAACATAAACTATAAACTATTCTAGGAAATTGAATTGTCAACCATAAAAAGTGGAACTTGTGTGCCTAGAAGAAAGAATTGTATAAAATAAGAATGTTTAGAATATTTCCAAGAAAAAACTTGGAAAGTTTGAAGACTCCAAGAGATACTTTTTTGTCAAAGGGGCACAAGCGCACCTTGTAGGGGTGTAGGTGTACCTTAAAGAGGCACAAATATTTTTTGACTTGAAACAAAAAAAAAATGAGCTCAAATAAATGAAAATACAATAAATAAAACCTTAATTTGACTAAAAGAATAGAAGATGTGACAATGAGACACTCATGAGATATTCTCTAAAAGGGGGGAGGTTCCCTCTATTGAAAGCAACATAAATTGTAAATGACTTATTTAGCTCCAAAATTTTCACCATAGCTCTCGATAATTATCTCAAATCAACTAAGAAATACTTACAAAACCAAAACACCCATAAAATAAAATATTATAAGGAAAACTATTTTAGTTAGTCCCCTTGTGGTTTTCCAACACAAATTCACATAATTAATTTTTGCAAAAAAAGGGTGTAAAATGGCTATGACAACAATACCATAACAATATAGTGGTTAGGAAGAAAGGAAACATGTAAAACCAAATAATAATAATAAAAAACCTAAATCATGAACATGGGAAAGATAAACAAATGAGATGGATAAATGGGAGTGGGGATCAAAGGAAGGATTGGGATGATGGAAAGGGATGGTTATGTAAAAATGGATAGGGAAATTGGATTCTATAGCTATGAAAATGAAGAAAGTGATTACATAAGGACATGGAGAAAAAATGAGATATAAAATGGCAAATAATAGATTCCAAGCACACCAAATCTCCAACAAAATGATAACACAAAAGATGAAAATTGATTATGAATGAGACTGATAAAGGAGGGAAGGCTCTTGTTCATAGATTTGTGAGAGGATATAGTAACTTTTGGAGAAACTAAAGTTGGAAAGGGATAGGGAAGGGACTAATAGTTGTCTAATAAAATTTGAGGCTAATTGGCAAACTTATTAGGGCCATTGCTAAGTAGGGGAGGTGTACCTTGAAGTGGATGCACCTAGAATTTAATGTTATTGGCCTCAAATTCACAAGAGAAAATGATGAGGGGAAAATAGGAAAGAGGAAGTGGTTCATGCAAAAAATATCACATGTGAGAAATTAGAAAAATGAGGGCAATAAAGGGGTAAAAGCACATTAAATATTTTGCCTAAAAACTAAATGGTAAATTAAGGACTCAATAGGAATAAGATATGTGTGAATATTTAACACATGGCTAGACAAAGTAGAAACTAGGGCTAGCATAGGCTAAACAACACATAAGTGGGGACACATTGAATGAGTGCAAAATAAATATGTAACTTTGTTATTAGAGTACCAAAATTAACATTGTTATTCTTTTTATGAGTGTTCTTATATAAATACATAATGTTCACATATGTGAATGTGATGTGTGTTAAAATTCACTTTCATGTTGATTACTTGTTTATTTATGACACACATCTTCATAGTGTTTCACATACAAGTCAAAATGGGAGCAAAATATAATGTTAAAAATTAGATACTTTACACTTTTCATTTTTATTTCAAGCTCACTTTGACTAGGTTTCCCTTTATACAATGAAGAGTGTACAAGTGCCTCACTTTCGCTTTAGTGTAGAAGTTACAAACTAACTTGATTTTATTTGCACACATCTCCAAGGATTGGTCTTGATTTTTGTTTCATCCATTCCTTACCCTGATCAAATTTATGACTATATAATTGACTCAAGTTAGTTTTGTGAAAGTGGAAATGACCTTAGAACTTTCCAATTTAAATTTTAGACCCAAGCCAACTCTCTCCAACTAGTAATTACTTATTAATCAAAAAATTTATTTACTCATGTGCTAGATAGTTGTATTCAAAGAAAAACCTCGATTCATTTTAGAATAATAGAACATCCATGTAGGAGAACTTATTGACATTTCTTCATCACATACAAAACAAATTGGACCATAGAAATCATATAATAAATTTGCATTAGCATCTAAGACATTATTAAATGTTTGTTTGTTGTCTTTGATCTCTTTCATTGAATCATTATATTAACAATAAGAGTTTAACTAAAGGAGAACATTATTTTATCCAAAAAACTCTTAAATGATGTATAACAATAAGAATTATACTCCCTTACAATTTTGTCCTCATTTGGGCCCTCACCTTGGCGTTTGTGTCTCGAGGCCTGATTGGAAACTTGGTTCTGCTCATACCATGCATATTTGTCATGTTTTTTACTCTGAACTTCATTTTCCCCTTAATTTTTGGTGCTTCATTGGTCAAGACTAGGGCATGGTGCCCTGCTCCTCAAGGGACCAGGGTGCCCAATGCCCTGGTCCTCCCAATTATGACCCATTTTTGGACCCCCTAACAGTCACAAAATTTGAGCCAGAATCCTGACCCTATGTCAGTTCATGTTGGAAAATTAAGTTGTTTTTAGACAAGCAAGTATAAAAGGAGGTCTACCCCTCTCATTTGGAGATACATTCAAGACATTTGAGCACACACATACATCAATTAAATTTGACATCAAGAATTCTAGATCAAGTGAGCAAGAAATCAATCTTCTTTTAAGCATTGGAGCAGAGATAAAGTCAAGATTCAAGCATTGAAGTTGACATTTATGTTCTATATTGTTGAAGACTTCATGAAACCCTAATTTTGTGTGGAGACAAACACAACTTCACAAGGAGGTATAGCATTTATGTTTCAATCATTATTTAGCATCTCCCTCAAAAGGAGAACATTTCTATTATTGCAATTCAAACATATTTTCATTTCTATTTTATGGTTAATTCCAAAACCAGGGTTTGACCTAAGGCAAACCCCTATTGACAATCTATTTCCCTTCTCTACTGTGTGGAGGAATAGGTACAAAGTTGTGATATTCATAATTGGCTTTATTTACAGTGATGAATCGATCCCCCATTAGAGTGAGAAAAGTGCGGAGGACCAGGGCATCCACCACCATGATCCTGACAAATTAGGGGCTCCTTCTAGGAATAAATCCGAATACATTTGCATTCATTAGATCTAGTTTTGTGGCTCGATCTGATGACTGTAGCTCACAGTTCATGCGTTTTTACACCAATTCTTGCACATTTACCCTAATTTCAGTATTTTCACAATTCAATTTAAAAGAGGGCAATCAAATCAAATTCAGTAAATCGAATAGAATTCTCAACCCTTGTCCTTGTTGGTTTATGGCTAGATGCATTGGGTTTACCCCTCTTTAATGTAATTGGTCCCTAAGTAAAAATTAGTGGTTTCCATCCTTCTTGTGGTGGAAACCCTAATTTTTCACCACGATACATTTTGGTGAACCTAACTCCTTACACTTGTAATTCTGATTTATGTTCTCAGATTTGAGTGTTTATACATTTTAAATTTAAATTTACATATACAACTTGTTTAATTTTTCATTGAATTTCAAAAATTTAGAGGTTAATTTCACAAAACCCTAATTTTTTATTCTTAAATGGAGCTTGTGGGTTGTCTAATTCAGGTTTATTATTTCAAATTTGATTATTTATTTAATTTAAAATTCAAATTTTCCCTCGTAGATGTCATTTTCAAATTGAATTACATAAATTTAGTGGTTAAATTTACAAAAACCCTAATTTATAATTCTAAAATTTATCATGTGGATTGCATAATTTTTCAAATCAATTTTCAGATCTGATCTTTATGAATGTTATCCTATGATCTGGATGCATTTTTTTTTCAAGTTCATGAACAATTCAAATTGCTTAGCTAATTGCTTAATCAGTCATTTTTCACAAAATTTTATATCATGATTTTCAAATTCAAATTCAAATTCAAAATTCCCTCCTTTGTGCATGAGTTTTACTACCATTAGTGTTGGTCATTTTATGGAATTGATTATGTGTTGCATTGATGTTTTGTCATTGATGCCAACACTAGTTGTTTGGATGCTTTACCGGCACCCTTATGGTCCCAATAGGTTCTGTAGTTTCTGGATGGTTTGGATCTGGCATGATTTGGTAGGCTCCGGTATGATTTGGTTATGTAATTGGCTTATTCATGATACTAATGTTCATATTTAGTCAGTTGGTTTTGGTCTAGTGATCGGATGCTATCATGTTTTCTTAGAAGCTTGGCTTCTAGTTCTGATGAGGGTTGCACCGACAGAGCTTTTGATGAAGATCTTTGATGAATTGCATAAGTGGTGTTGGTGCAGCTTCTAGTGAAGTTTCAGGATGACTGATGGTGATCATGCTCAAGACTTGGCGGATGGAGATCATTGTTGTAGCGTGTGGACCTATATTGGGTCCCGGATGATCTAGGTTATGGACCGGTTTAATGAAGAGTGTGGATTGGACTTCTCGATACTTTTTCAAGATGTCTTATGTGTTGGATATTATTTGTTTGGTGCAAGGCCAACATGTAATTGGTTTATTGTCTAGTGGTCGACCTGATTGTTTATGATCGAGGGTTTGTATTTATATATGTAAGATCTCATTGTAGATCATGATAGGGATAAGATCATGGGAATGGGATATGGATATGTAATGTGCGAATAATGTAATATCATTCAGGCAGAGGATTTGATTGAGCATTAGAGATCGAATTGGGTTTATGTAAGAGGATTTAGTCCTCTGTTATTGAGCTTAACCAGAACTGTACTCAGGCATAGGAGATGCTATCTTTGCATTTCAAACACTTCTCTGGATTTCTATGTAGTTAGTGAGACTCCTTTTGTGATGAGCAGTGCACTCGAGGTTGTTGGCCTTCCTACAAGTGTAGGCCCCTCAATTGTAATTCACATACTTACTGTACAAGTATTATCCGACAGTGGGTAGGCTTCCCACCGTGGTTTTTCCCTTTATCGAGTTTTCCACGTATAAATCTTGGTGTCATGTGGATGGTATTTATTTTGTGATTATTGTTTATGCTTAATTGGTTTAACTTCTATTTCGGTATTAATGTTTTGGGTTCCGATATTAAAGTTTTAATTGCTTAAGGTTCTGGTAATCTGTGACAATTGATTCAAGCCCACCCCACCCCTCTAAGTTGTCTTCCAGTTATTTGAACTGTCTGAGAATAAGTTGTAGAATTAAGGCTTCCCAAGGTTTAATTACTAAGGATATGGAGCCTAATTTGGATAACTTGTTTCATGAGAATGTGGGTGGTTTTTCTATTCCAACAATTGATGTTATTTATCTTCATTCTTTATATAATTCTCATGATGTGGGTGAATCACTAACGGGTTTTTGTTGACCAACTGGAGAAGAATGACAATGAATTTGAAAATCTTCAAGAATAGATGACTCAACAATACCTGGAAAGTGAGGCTATCCCATTTATTGAAGGATTAAAAACAATGGTTCAAAGTGATAAAGTTGGTGTTGATTTTTTGTGTTGCCTTTCTCATATTGTTGACACTAATATCATGCCTATGAAAAGTTGTTCTTAAGTCATGGGTTACTCTCAACCTCCTAGTCAAGTTAATCATTTTATTCCTAAGACTACTTCTATGACTAGTGTGCCTACTTTCACATCTCACATCATGGCTACTTACACACAAAAATGTTATTCCTACACATCTCAGTCAAGGTGTCAACATTTATAATCAAAACTCTTTCATACCTCCTTCCATGAGTCTTCCATTTGTGACCCAATCATCTCCCGTATCTACCTATCATATTATTCCACCTCGTTATTGTCAACCTCCTCTTCATTAAACAATGCTACTCCTCCATCCTAATACAACATGTCTAATTTCAACCCATCCATCGAAGCAACCATTAATAGCCTAGCTCAAACTGTGCCATCCTTGCAACAACAAATAGCTTCCATGAACCAATCCAAGTTTAATGTGCCCACATTAAATGTAGCAATCCCATTATCTAATGGCATTGTTCATGTTGACCCTCCTAAACATGTAGAAGTCCCTCAATTAGAGATTTCTAATGAAAAAGGTGATCCCTTGACTCATGTGAAAATATTTCAAACTTTGTGTAGTGATTTTACTCATGATCAAATCTACTTTTGGCTAAATTGTTTACTAGAACATTTAGGGATAAAGCATTGCAATGGTATTGTTATTTTCCTCCTTATTCTATTAGATAATTTCAATAATTGGCTAATTCTTTCATTCAACAATTTCATAATAATATTTCTCCTAAGATTACTTTCACTGATTTGATTCATTATAAGCAAGACATTAAAGAAAAAGTGACTAAATTTATTGGTAGATATAAGCATTTGTATTCTCAAATTTATTATCCTGTGTCTAATCAAGATGTTCAAATAATGTTTATTTCTAATTTACAAAAAGACATTAGTGATAAGCCTCTCTTTTTTTAGTTTACTTCCTTTACACAGTTGTGCACAGTGCTTCATAACTATCAACTTCAAGTGAGTCAATTTGAACAATCTTCTTCAATGGCTCTGGTTGATAAGAATGAAAGTACTCAACAACCTTATGCAAAGTTTAAACCAATTAAGGGATTAATAAAATTCAATGACAACAACAATACCCATGTAGTAGCCATGACAATAGGGGTGCCTCCTTTATCCAAGTATTTTAGAAAATAATTTACTCCTCTTTTTTGAATCTTTGCATAGCATTATGACACAATTGTTGAGAAAAAATGTGTTGAAACTTCCTCCCATCAAACCAATTGACACATCCAAAACTTCTACACTTTATCATGATTCCAAAGCTTTTTGCCAATATCATCGTCAACCTGATCATGACATTGAAAAGTGTTATTATCTAAGGACTAGAATTCAAGATTTGATTGATAACAATACCATATCTGTAGTTGGTGTGAATGACAAAGGAAATAAATTTGTAGCTCCTCCTAATCAAAACCTCCAAATCTTTACTAATACTTTGCCTTCTCATTCTACTAATGTGATTGAATCTGAGCATCTTGCCTTTTCTCCTAATGATCTTGGCCTTGAGTCTTATAATGTGGTGAATCTTATTGATAAACCTACACCTTCTAAGGACCTATGCATTACCTTCAATGATCCTAGTGAGACTATTGAAGAACCTGATGGCCCATTATATATCATTACGAGGATTAAAGACATACTCTCATGAGGGGTGCTCATTGATCCAGTGTGTATGGTGAATGTGATAACTGAAGAATATCTTTATATCTTTGTTGGGAGAAAATTTTGTAAAATAATGAAGGTTCACAAAATGTGTGTTTCATGACAGCACTTGAGATGATATCTTTTAGAAGGCAAGATATGATCTCTACTAATTGTAAGGGAAGGCTCCACCTTTCTATTGCAATTACTTTCTATTTTATATACCTGCTAACTTTACACTATTTCAGGATGAAACAACAACTTAGTTCTCTTTTTTAGAACTAGCTATATCTAATTCTCTTTTAAGAATATATTCCCTTAGCTAAAATAACTCTAATCTTGTAGTAATATTAAAAACTAAGTTAACTGGGAAGTAAAGTGTTCATGAAAGAATAAAATCTTTCGTTACTTCCCTTTTTTCTGAAAAATGACCTGGGGATGAGAATTATACACACTAAGAACTCAAAGATTCTTTTGAATACTCAACTCCTATCAACCGCTATAACCCAAATATATTGTCAGCTCAAAGACTTACAAATATATTAAAAGATCTTCTACTCTAACTAGATAATTCGTAAAACACAAAGACTTTAAATTTTAGAGATAACTTGCAAAATCTCAAAGACTTTAAACAACCTTCTCTCAACCAATTTCCAATTATTGAATTTTCAAAAGTAACTCAAAGATTACTTGTAAAGACTCAAAAAATATTTTCAACATTTAGCACTAAGAACTATACTCAAATCCAATCATTCAATAAATTATGATATTAATGATGTAAGAACATTCATACCACACATAATTTTGTTTCCAAAACAAATTTTGAATGCCAAGATTATCTCCTTTTTTATTAAACTGCAAATTTTACAAAATGAACACCAAGTCTCAATTTGCTCTTCACTTTGGCAAAGTTTCGTTGCATAAACAATGATGGAAAAAGATTCTTATTACAATAATAACCCTCATATATATAGAAGAGGGGTGTAGCATGAAAATAGGAAATTATAACTAATATAAGACTAAGTCAAAAGAGGAGTTCGATTTGACTTAGGGCTTGTGCACTCAACACATGCACATGAGTATATACAAAATGACACCTGGGGTGTCGATTGACATATCAAAATTGCACTAGGAAAAACATTAAAATAACTTAGAAGTGTTAATTTCCTCAAGTTGAATCTTGCTTTTGAAATTATTCTAACTTCTACAAGATATTCTTCATTTGAATTTCATAGGGTCCTTGGGTATTGTCGGCGATGACCTTGACCCTGGTGATAAAATCTTCTAAGTCAATGCAACACTTCTGGTGTTTCTTTAAAAGTGAATCCAAGAAATCCAAGATTCAATATAAATCAAGTAATTTATCAATTAAGGACAAAGAGAAGTCCTCCCTATCAACCTCGACAGTCACAAGCAAGCTAAATTTCTTAATGATTTCATCCACATCAAGCACTTTTTTATTCTCATCGAGGAAAGCACATGGAATTTCAATGATTTTAGCAACAATCTCCTTCTTATGTGCACATTCTCTTTGGGATTTTCTCATATCCTTGACCATTCATTCCAGGATATTCATTTGATTCTCCAATGCCTCTCGTTACTCAATATACATTTGTCACGAAGGGATAACATATTTTGAATGAGATCATCTAGATCATAATCTTCAAATTTCAACCAAGCTTCAAAATCTTTCTCTTATATTTCAAGTTCCCAAGAGAAGGATTCTATGGTGCTATCCACTTCTCTTCTCACACCATAAAGATTACTAATAATAGTGCAAGTTGAGCTTATGAGTCATGTACCTTGACTGAGCATTCTATCCATCCATTCTCCTACAACTCTGCTTTGTGATGATGCATGCTTAGCTCTTTTTACAACTAGTTCATCCAAAGATGAGGCTATCGGTTCAATAGCTTTTGAGGACTTAGTTACTTTGATAATAATTGAGGTGATCTTCTCAATTTTTTCCTTGAGTTGATCCTTTTTTACTTTATCTTCATCATATCTAGATACTAGGGCCTCCAAAGCTAACTGAGCATCATGTGCAACGAAATCATGAGTCTGCTTACCTAGTTCAATCCTATGGATCACATAATCTAACTCTTGGATCTTATCAATATTTGTGTCTAGGGGAGGCATAACAACCTCAACATACTTGTTCTTTGCATTGTCAACCTTTACCCTTGATAGAGTTTTAGCCATCTTGGTAGTTTTAGGTTTGACAAGAACAAGTTGACCAAAATCAAAATCTTCAGGCAAAATTGTCTGCTTCTTTCTCTTTGGTGCATTGGAAGATAACCTTGGTTGCAAAGTTGAATCATCATCCTCACCTACTACTACATTTTGAGAGGGGTTGATAAAATCTTGAATGGTGGTGGTTACAATAGGAGATGTCATTATGCCAACACTCGTAGTATTTTCAAGAGATGATTCATTTGACCTAGGAGCAGACTTAGTCATAAACTTGTCAAAATCATCTAGCATGATGGCAGACACCTCAGAGAACATGGGAAAAGAAGAGAAAACATTCTCGGAGTTGTCATGAAGAGTATCTAAGGAAGATTCACTAGCATTGGTAGAAGATACATGAATAATATTGGTAGGAGAAATACAACTAACCACTGGAGGATCTGACATAGAAGTAGAAACATGAACTTGTATTGTAGATGAAAAAAGAGGTACCTGGGGTAAGGATTTATCTACTTGTGGAAACTCTTCTTCATCAAATTCACCTTGTTCTTGATCATATTCTTGAACTTCTTCCAATTGATCAACATCAATCGGTTCTTCATCAGGATGCTCACCTTCAAATTGTCCATCTAGTACCTTAGACTCTTGTGTCTCATGAAGATTAGAGGCCAATGGCTCTCCTTGGGCTTTCCCTTTCTTGGTTCCAACTGTGAAATTTGATTTGGGAGCCTTTTTTGGAGTGGCAAGATCCTATTTATTCTTGGTTCTAATTTCTGATCTTCTTCCCATTGGGCCAACAGTGTCATCATCAGAACTAGAGGAGAAAGGTTTCAATGGAATACTTTTTCTTGAAAGCCATGCATTTTTATTCATAAGAATACTTTAAAATCTATCTCAGATAGAAGTGTACTCCTTTTGTGACCATTGGGTGAGATGCAAAGGGGTTGAAGATACCTTATTATCAACATAGGTAACATCTAAGACATTACCATCATCCTCTAGGTCATCTGGAATGTCAGCAAGGTCAAATTCCCTGATATGATCAATTGTCAACCAACAATAGTCAAGCTTTCTAATGTCATGCTCGTACCTGCAATCAGCCCAAACATCTTCAATGCATTGCATATTAACATATGCCTATTTCATCTTATTTCTCATCCCTCTATATTCAAAGTCCCTCCTAGCTTTGAATACCTTCATAGTCACTCTTCTCACCTCCTCTTCCATTGCTCTTTCCTTGAAGATTGAATTGATATAATATAGACCAATGGTAAGAGTGAATTTAAAACCCATTTTATGAGAGCCATATTGGGCCTCATGAACTGCCACCATTTGACAAGCTAGCTCCATCAACAGAATTTTGTCCAAGGGATATCTAGGGAGCATAAAAGGCTCACCATTGAAACACCCAACCCTAAGATATGTAAAGGTTGTAAATTGTAGGAACATGCATCCATATTGGTTCACCACCTCCCAGGCATGATCATATACCCTTCTATTATACAAATTCTTATTCAACACACACATGTAGTATCCAAAGAAAGCATCATTCACCCTCTGAAAATAATTATGACTATTCTTAAATATTAAATGGGAATAGTACTCATGCACTGCAACTTACCTTCTATCACCTATTGCGGATAGACTTGGAAAATGCCTCATTGAGGCTGCAACGTACACCAAGTAGGAGGTCATCTAGAACTTGAGAGTGGTAGGCACCTTGGAGAGTTGCTCACAAATGACATCACTGATTTTTTTTCCCCAAAATATCTTATCCTTATTTTGTTTGATTACATGGATATATCGATACATCTGTTTATAGTAGGTGTTGGAGGTGGGAAGACCTTTCACCTTGCTCAAAAGAGTTATTAAATTATTAACTTCTTCAATGAAGACACATCTAGGAAGAGTTTCCGACCATCTAGCAATGGCTGGCCTTGGGGATTTCAACCAATTTTCATTCATATTCCGCCTACAATTGTCAGAATTTCTATCAAAGTAGGCTAGAGTTTATTGCATTGTAATGTCTAAATATTTATCGATGCTGGGACACTTGAAAATAGTGTCGAAGAAGTCCTCGTCCAGCCTGAACAACTTCTTTCTAGTTTCATCTTTTAAACTCTTACTAGCTAGATCAAAGTTATTTGCAACCACCATGACGAACTTAGGATCTTGAGCAAACATTAGGAAAGTTGCCACTAGATGGACTCCACTGTTGGTAATAAATTTCATTATTCTATAGGAAGAAGGTTGCTCAATTCTCTTTAGAAACTCAGATAGGTCAACATGGCCTATCTTTGTATCTCTTATGTGATCTACATTGGATGTGACTGATGAAGGCAAGAAGACCGAATGGAGATCTTATTTCTTAAACTTCATTTCCTTCTTGCTTGGAGAAGCTTCTGTCATTTATACAACAACATTATAACAAGAAAATATCATCAGCCTTGTGAAAGTATAACATGATATCTCCAAGGTAAATCGGGCTTAAAATTCCAATTTACATGTGTGAGATAAATAAAATTCAATTTTATAAGCTTGAAAAATCACTTATGAAAAAGCATGGCAAATAGGTTAATTCAGGTTCATAAACTCGAATTGCACTTAAGAGGAAGGGAAAAGGTGTATGACAGGTTTATATCCCCGCTATACACCTAAAGAAAGGAGTAAATAAAAATTAAGGTTGTTGGCATTGTGTTGTCATTGATGTCAACCGGTGTAGGTAGGATGCCAGTATAAGAGATGTATGTGTTGCATTGTCATGGATGCATACAGAATGAGATATCTTTGATATCACCTTCTGTTGCAGTGCACTGATAAGGTAAGGGAGAGAATGTCATTCAGTAGAATGACCTTTGGAGTCACCAGTATACAAGTCAGTGTTTGACTTGTGTGGAAGAGATGGGCACATTACCAGTAAGGAGAATATGTCAATTGGTAAGTGATGTGTTGACATGAAGAAGATAAATCAACCAAGTGAGTAGTTGCCAACCGGAAAGCTTATGACCAGTGTACAAGCAGGATGAGAAATATGTTGAACTATTGATTGTGATGAAGAGGCAGAGTGTTTTCTAAATCACATCATCACATGAGGAGAAGGATGTACAGGTCACCGGTATGTTGTGTGGATGCAGAACAACAGGACTCCCACCGGATAGAGATGCAGTTACCATGTGAAGAGATGACTGACAGTGAGTGTGCCCAATCAAATCACATGTGCCTGGTTGAAGATATGTTGCACAAATAGGGAAGCCACATGAGTGCATTGCAAGATGCAGATGACAAGGATCCACTCCCACTGGTAAGTGGAGATTATCTCCTATTATGCAAATTATGCATCTTAGTTTTGTGAGATAAGATAGAAGTAGAAGGCAGGTGATTGAAGGCTCACATTGGATCTATCGGTGAAACAAAAGGATGCCTCAGGTGCATGAGATTAGGGATATGCACCGGATTAGCCGGGTAGACATGTTGAGTTGCCGGTACAAAGATTGAAGGATATGGTTGTCACCTTGACAAACATGTTGATAGCAAAACTAGTCCAGTGGTGAAGAAAGGTGTTATCAAAGATGCAGACAGATGAAGTGTGATGGGTTTGTCAATTTGACAAACTAATTGAGATATGGTCTGGGTTGATGAAGAAGAAGGCAAGGTGAAGTAGCTACAGATAGAGAGTGCAACCAGCATGCAGATGCCTTAGATGGAATCAGTTGAAGGTTGATGACATGGTGTCATCAGGATGACTACTGGTCAACATGAGAACCGGTAAGGAAGAAAAGAAACTAAGTGATGTGCTCCTACCTGATGAGAATGAGCATGCTATTGATAGGCATGTCTGACGACTGGTTAAGGTGTTCCACCGACAGATCAGCAAAGTGCAAACATGATGGTTAACTGGTAAAGTGTGAGATACCTACAGGATTAGAGAACCGGCAGAAAAGAAGGACCAGTTGTGTGTTGATTGTCGGTGACCGAATCTAGCCAACATAGAGATATTTGCTAAGGTGGATATAGACAAGGATGTCACATGGATTTGAAGTGGCAATCTCGCACAGGTCAGTGAAGTGTCATGTTCTTGAGGTAGCTGGCAGTTGGTCAACATTTATGACAACTACGAGGCTCGAGGAAGAAAAGCAGAAGATTGCGGCTCGAGATGAAGGAAACAATAGAGATCCAAAGAAGACTGATCTTGCAGATCAAAGTGGGTGAAGGAAACAACGTCATTCACATGATTGATCAGATAAAAGGCCAAAAAACATGCTATAGATGGCAAAAGAGAGAAGACGTGTTTCGCAAGATGGACAGATGGACAATGCTCATTGATTGAGTACTCAACATCAATCAAGGATATGGTATCAAATTGGATTTGATATGACACGATGATCAGATATCAGATCTGATGCAGATTCAGTGCATGGCGGAAACCCTAACTGTGCCAAGTTTAAACTCACGTCTTGACGGGAAAATCTAGCTATAAGTATGCGAGCCAAAGACATTGTTTGTGTTGCTGAATGAGAGAGTGTTGCTACATGTGAGAATAAATTAGTCAAGTACTCAATGAATATTAGAAGAGAGACTGAATGTGAGAGAGACTAGGGTTGAATAGTTCAACCAGCAACAGTGAGGTAATCGGTGGTGACCAAACCAGCAATGAAGAGCTGCAAAAGAGTGCAGAGTAGGCAAGTAGAGAATTAGTAGAGAGAAACAGAGCAGTTCAAAGAAGAGAGAACCAACAAAGAGTAGAACCGACAGACAGAGAACTGGTAGTGAACTGGATAGAAGATCCAGCAGAAAGATTTGCAGAAGTGGTACAAAATCCATTTGTATCAAGGTTATTAATTTGTAAATGATTTTGTTTTGTAGTCACTGAGTTGTAGCACAATGCAGGGATTGTAGCTCCTTGGGTTGGTGCCCTAAAATCAGGGGTTGGTGCTCCTTGGATTGGTGCCCTAAACAGTGTAATCAAAGATTCATTGTGAGGCTAGATTGGAGCAGTAGACTCCAACAACATTTCTCACCGAGATTTTTCCCATCTTGGGTTTTCCTCGTATATGCTAGTGTTATGTGATGTCTCCTTTATGTATGACTGCTTTGGAATTAATCTCCCCTTTAACCGATAAGTTAGTTTTCTATTAGATCGGATAACCAGTATACTCACATAGGATAGTTAATGGGAAAAGATTGAGAACCACTGATTCACCCCCCTCTCAATGGTACATTGTGTCTAACAATTGGTATCAGAGCATAGGTTCCCAGTCAGACGAGATTTCTCCAACTTGGGTGGATTTTGGCTTAAGGACACAATGGCCTATTTAGTGTCAATCCCAGCTTCGGTGTTTAATGGGTCTAACTATTCCATTTGGATTTGTAGAATGGAAGTTCACTTATCCTCTTTAGGGTATGATGTATGGATGTCTATTGTAAATGGCTGCACTAATAAAGTTAGTCCTCTCGCCGACTTTGATGCAGATACAAGAAACCAGTGTAATGATGCAGCAATGAAAGCTATACTCATTGGGTTATCTAGTGATGTTTCCTCATAGGTGGATAGATGTAGATTGGTAAAGAGATTATAGGACAGACTGAAAAAGCTCTATGGAAATGGGCCTACTACTACCGGCTTATGAAGATAGGATGAGAAATGCATCTCATGTATCTGCAGATGATGAAGGTGGATCTACTAGTAGCTAAAACAATAATGATGAAGGAACCCACCTCTTCATGGCACAAGAATCAAAAGATCAGAGGCACACATCTGAGAATGATCATGCAGATCACCCCTATCAACAAGATGTGTTTGGCAGTGATAGTAAAGGAGAAGAAGAAGAAGATGAAGCAGAAGTTGATCTTGAAGGTGAGCTTGTGAATGCACTTGAAGAACTTAGTAGAGTAAGAAAGGAATACAAGCTATTCAATAATGTTGCTATAGTGGAGCAGAACCAGTTGATAAAATGCCTTGAAGAATCTGAGAAATGTATCTCAGAGTGGAAGACTCAAGAAGAAGACACCAAGGAGTGTCGGTGTAAAGATCTAATATATGAGCTAGAAGTAAAAGATAAAGAATATCAGCAGCCACTTGGAGAAATGGAGGTTCTCCAAAATGACCTTGAGAAGTGTTTGGATGAGCTCAAGGTAAGAATTTGGTTTGATGGCAGCAGTGATGCCTTGGACAAAATGTTGAAAAAGCAAAAGCGTGTCAAGGACACTGAAGGATTAGGAAGTGGTGTCGTTGAATGTGCCACCAACAAGAATGTACCCCATAATGACATTTTGATTGTCTCCTCAAATGGAGAGAACAAGGGACAAACCTTCACAGTTAGAAATGCTCCCCGGAAGAAGGTAGATCTAACCACAACTGGTGAAGACTTGTAGGCAAGAATGAAGACTAAAGTTGTGAGAAGGAGGAACAATGCAGTTCCCAAAGGAAAAGGGAAGATGGGAGAAGATAACCTCACCATAAGAAAGAACATGAGAAGACAACAAAGAAGACCTCCTAACAGAAGAGGACAAGGAAGTGCTTCCGCCCATAAGACAAAGCAAGTGTGGGAGAAGAAGATATCAGATGGAAGAAATGCAAAGAATGGACAACCTAGGATCCATCCTCAAAGAAGGAGAAATGGAGATGCCAGATCGGTAAGATGTCCCCATGCATGACAGAATAAGTTTGTAAGTTATAAACCTTCCTTCTCATGTTATTGCTTTGGATGTAATGGTCATGGCCATAGGGAAGAAGAATGTAGAAAGAGATCTAGAAGCAATAATCTAGGATCTCATAGATATCGTGCATATGAGAAAAATGTTTCTAGGGGTAGAGACATACATATCCCCTCTCTCGGTTATGCAAATAATGTTTGTTATAACTGCAATGGAATTGGCCATAGAGAGTTTGAATCTAGGAAGAGGAACTTGTAATCAAATGGAGGCCAGTATTGTAACTATGCTCTGCATAAAAGTGGATATAGAGCATATGGAAGTCAGAGGCCTGCATGGAACCAAAGGATAAATGTCCCTGCAAGATCAAGAGGTCTACTGGTTTTGGTTGCCAGTCACAACAACATGACCAGAAGAAAATGGTCAAACCGGCATGTTAAGAGATTCTCCAATCATGAAGTTGGGATGGATGTTGTGTGGTACTATAGCACTACTTCTAGTTATGCAACAAAGTCCGAAAATGAAAGGACCCATCAGCAAAAGAAGGCTAAACCTGCTCCCAAGTCTGAAAATGGTAAGAAAAATGAGACCAAGCGGGAATGGAGAAAGAAGCAAGAGGATGCAACCATGGACTGGCACTGTGCATTCAATGCATAGGTGATATCTCCTAAGGCCTAAAGGAGATGCAAGTCCTTAGGGGGAGTAACATATTGACTAGATCATTCATCCCCTCAATGGAGGAGAACACATGGAAGAACAAGTTGTTGCTGGTAAGAATAAAGAAAATGAGATGATAAGTATGTGTAGTGGCGGCCTTGGCTACACATCTACAAATCAGAGTTGGAACACTATTTCATGTGTCAATAGATGGAGATTAACAATTGGACTCAAATGCAAAGTGACACAAAGTGTTAGGAGTTACAAGAAGGTGCTCCGATAGTGATGATGGACCGGTACAAGAAACAGGTATGTACAGGATGTTACCGGTATGATGCTAACAGGTACTTGCAAGTTATGTAAGACAATGAAGTTGGATATCATTGCATTAGCCTTGGTAACAATGTAATTTGGTGGTTGTCTCAGGTGTTATTGGAAAAGACCTAAAAGACATATGTTGGCCCAGTTGTTGATCATGTAGGCATACATGTTTTTGGGCTAACCGGTTTGATTCATGGCATGATGATGACATTGTATGGTATTGTGAAGATCCATAATCATGTCATAGGTTGTGGTGGATATGATGGGGTTGAAAGATCATCAGATTATCACATATTCACAACTCAACTGGTATATAGAGTTGATTAGAGCCCCATCTTTGGACCTAATATTCATGACTCAGGGGGTGTTGACAGCCATGTTTTTTTACTAGTATCAGACTTGCTGGACATAGAGGGTGTGCAAGTGTCTATGGTTGTACCGGTATGTTTGTGCCTTTCGAGGTATCCGGGATTGTGAAATATTTCAATGTCTATCCAATTGAAATCACAACTGGATCATTGGAAGAGTTGTCTGCATAAAGGGAGAGTTACCTGCACAGGAGAACATATAGTTGGTATCAGAGAAGAAACAATTGGAGGAGAACATACACTTGGTACCAGCATCTTGGGGTCAAAATAACTTATGCATATCAAAGGGGAGATGATGCAGTCTAACCAGTAGGTAACTAGTATTCACTGACACATCCTTTTGCAAATTGAGTGCTTTAACAATTTGTATCAAATTTACATGTTCAGTTGGTGCCAGTTGATGGTTAAGTCCTCCATCTCAAGAGCTATAACTTGAGAAATTATACCAATTGGTATCAAATGATGAGATGCATCTGATAAAGAGCAATAGGGGAAAAAAATATCTGATAGTGACTGGAAAATACAAGGAGGTGAGAGACCCTGACAGTTCCCTTTGACAATTGTCAAAGGGGGAGAAAGATTATGTAGTATACCACATACTACATGTGTGAGAATCCATGGATTATACAAAGGGGAAGAGTTGGATCACACAAAGGAGGAGATATATTATGTAGTATGTCGGATACTACATGAATTGACATCAATGCCAAAGGGGGAGATTGTTGGCATTGTGTTGTCACTGATGTCAACCGGTATAGGCAGGATACCAATATAAGAGATGTATGTGTTGCATTGTCATGGATGCATATAGAATGAGATATATTTGATATCACCTTGTGTTGTAGTGAATTGGTAAGGTAAGGGAGAGAATGTCATTTAGTAGAATGACCTTTGGAGTCACCGGTATACAATTCAGTGTTTGACTTGTGTGGAAGAGATGGGCAGGTTACCGGTAAGGAGAATATGTCAATTGGTAAGTGATGTGTTGACATGAAGAAGATAAATCAACCAAGTGAGTATTTTCCAACCGGAAAGCTTATGACCAGTGTACAAGCAAGATGAGCAAGATGTTGAACTGTTGATTGTGATGAAGAGGTGGAGTGTTTTCTAAATCACATCATCACAGGAGGAGAAGGATGTATAGGTCACCAGTATGCTATGAACAACAAGACTCCCACCGGATAGAGATGCAGTCACCATGTGAAGAGACAACTGACAATGAGTGTGCCCAATTGGATCACATGTGCCTGGTTGAAGATATGTTGCACAAACAGGGAAGCCACATGAGTGTATTGTAGGATGTAGATGACAAGGATCCACTCCCACTGGTAAGTGGAGCTTATCTCCCATTATGCAAAGTATGCATCTTAGTTTTGTGAAATAAGATAGAACTAGAAGGCAGGTGATTGAAGGCTCACACTGAATCTACCAGTGAAACAAAAGGATACCTCGGGTGCATGAGATCAGGGATATGCAATGGATCAGCCAGGTAGACATGTTGAGTTTCCGGTACAGAGATTGAAGGACATGGTTGTCACCTTGACAAAAATGTTGATAGTAGAGTTAGTCCACTGGTAAAGAAAGGTGTTATCAAAGATGTAGACAGATGAAGTGTGATGGGTTTTTCACTTTGACAAACCGGTTGAGATATGGTCTGGGTTGATGAAGAAGGCAACACCAAGTAGTTGTAGATAAAGAGTGCAACTGACATGCAGATGCCTTATATGGAATCAGTTGAAGGTTAATCACATGGTGTCATCAGGATGACTACCGGTTCACATGAGAATCGGTAAGGGAGAAAAGAAGCTAAGTGACATGCTCCTACCTAATGAGAATGAGAATGCTATGGATAGGCATGTGTGGCAACCGATTAAGGTGTTCCACTGGGAGATCAACAAAGTGCAAACATGATGGTTAACCGGTAAAGTGTGAGATACCAATAGGGTTAGAGAACCGGCAAAAAAGAAGGACCGGTTGTGTGTTGATTATCGGTGACTGAATCTAGCTGACATAGAGATCTTTGTTGAGGTGGACATCGACAAGGATGCCATGTGGAGTTGAAGTGGCAAGCTCACAGAGGTTGGTGAAGTGTCATGTCCGTGAGGCAGCTGGTCATTGGTCAAAATTTATGACGATTGTGAGGCTCGAGGAAGAAAAGAAGAAGATTGA
Source organism: Cryptomeria japonica (assembly GCF_030272615.1). Lineage (NCBI taxonomy): Eukaryota > Viridiplantae > Streptophyta > Pinopsida > Cupressales > Cupressaceae > Cryptomeria > Cryptomeria japonica. The sequence continues at coordinate 464,723,174 of NC_081412.1, read as the reverse complement.
GGATCGAGATGAAAGAAACAACAGAGATACAAAGAATATTGATCTTGCAGATAAAAGTAGGTGAATGAAACTGCATCATTCACGTGATCAATCAAACAAAAGGCCCAAAAACATGCTAGAGACAACAAAAGAGAGAAGACGTGTTTCGCAGGGTAGACAGATGGGTGATGCTCATTGATTGAGTATTGAACATCAATCAAGGACATGATATCAGATTGGATTTTATATGTCATGATGATCAAAGATAAATTCAGTGCATGGCAGAAACCCTAACCATGCCAAGTTCAAACTCACGTCTTGGCAGGAAAATCTGGCTATAAGTATGCGAGCCAAAGACATTGTTTGTGCTACTAAATGAGAGTGTTGTTGCATGTGAGAAGAAATCAATCAATTACTCAACAAATATCAGAAGAGAGACTGAGTGTGAGAGAGACTAGGGTTGAAGAGTTCAACCAACAACAGTGAGGTAACCAATGGTGACCAAACTGGCAGTGAAGAGTTGCAGAAGAATGCAGAGTAGGCAAGCAGAGTACCAACAAAAGATAGTATCAGTGGAGAGAAGAAGAGAAGTTGAGAGAAGAGAGAACCATCAGAGAGTAGAACTGGAAAAAAGAGAACCAACAGTGAACTAGATAGAAGATCCAGCAGAAAGATTTGCAAAAGTGTTACAAAATCCATTTGTAACGAGGTTATTAATTTGTAAATGATTATGTTTTGTAGTCACTGAGTTGTAGCTCATTGTAGGGGTTGTAGCTCCTTGGGTTGGTGCCCTAAAATTGGGGGTTGGTTCTCCTTGGGTTGTAGGGGTTGTAGCTCCTTGGGTTGGTGCCCTAAAATTGGGGGTTGGTTCTCCTTGGGTTGGTGCCCTAAATCAGGGCTTGGTGCTCCTTGGGTGGGTGCCTTAAACAGTGTAATCAAATATTCCTTGTGAGGCTGGATTGGAGTAGTAAACTCCAGCAACATTTCTCATCGAGGTTTTTCCCATCTTGGGTTTTCCTCATATATGTTGGTGTTATGTGATGTCTCCTTTATGTGTGAGTTATTTTGAGTTAGTCTCCCCTTTAACCGATAAGTTAGTTTTCTATTAGATCTGATAATCGATATACTCACATGGGATAGTTAATGGGAAAAGATTAAGAACCACTGATTCACCCCCCTCTCAGTCGTACATTATGTCTAACAAAGGTGTAAGGTGGGGTCACAAACCCACCACACACCTTATCAACTCTACAAATTGGTTTTGGGTAGGTTTACAACCCCACCTTACACCAGAGGGAAGGCATTAACATAAACATTGGTGTTTGACGGGGTCACAGACCTACCATACACCAATGGCGATCCTATGGCTCTGCCAAGTACCAAACACTTGGTATTATATTGTGGAGGATATGATAGTAAACATAATGTGGGGTAGGGTCATAGACCTATCACACACCACTGCAAAGTGTGGTGCATGGCAGGTCTATGGCCCCACCTCACACCACAGACATATTACATAAAGTGCAAAGTGATAAATGTTAACATGGTGTGGCGAAGGTTCGCAGACCCGTCATACACCATTGTAGTGTGTGGTGTGTGGTGGCCCTATAGCCCCGCCCCAACACCACTAAGGTAGTAATCAATGCAAACAAAATAAAAGACATACCCAGTGCAAGGTGAGGTCGCAGACCCGCCATGCACCACAGTGAATTGTGGTGTGTTGCGGCCCTACCCAACACCACTATGAATAGTGTGGTAAATAAAAACCAATTACAACAAGAAAATGTCACCCCAAGACCATTGACCCAAATGACATCACAAATATGGTGTCATTCAGGCCAATGATCCTGCGTGACATCACATATGTAAAGAGAAACTTCATTCAAATTGAACAGTAAAACAATATTCATTCAAGATAAAAAGGGCTTCAAAACCCTAACAAAATTGAAATGCATACCCAAAAGGATGGAAAAGTTTGGGTGAAATCGAACAAGTCCTCCTCCCTTGTCCTCAAGCAAGCTCAAGTCAGAAAAATGCAAACCAAAATGATGGAAGAAAGGCTTAAAAACCAGAGAAAAAGACTCCTATTCGATTTACACAATTGGGGCATTTGCTAACTTAGAGTGCCATAAATAGGTGCAAATTGGGTTTATAAACCCGATTTTCACTTGCAAGGCATAACTCGGGTTTAGAAACCTTATTTGCACCTAGATTTCACACTTAAGTGAAAAGGGGAGAAACAAAGAAAAAACACACATACAACGACAATGATGTCTTGTAAAGTGTGCTGGCATTTGCATGAAGATTGCATTAATGATTTGTTATGTTGTCATTGATGTCAATTAAACCGGTAATGTTATTGTTGTAATGTTGTTTTATAACTGGTAGGAAGAGCTAAGTGAAAGGAACTGTAACCAGTAGGTAAGTTTGTGGAGTGAATCGGTATTGCTAAGTATTGAAGAGTTGAACCAGTAAACCCTACCTGTTGTTTTGATATACCATGACTGATTAAGTTTGGTGAATTGGTTATATTGGTTTATGGTCTGATGGTGAGCGGTAATGCTTATGACACATATGCATATTGTATGAGGAGAGTTTCAAAGAATTTTTGGCACGTTGAGTTAATGTTTTTTGTCTTGGGAATGAGCAAGTATATTGCATGTAATGCAAAGCGCGTGATGAGTTACTGAGCTTGATGAAGCGGTGATCAAGGAGCGGTCGAGGCTTTCTTGAATGATGTTTAGAGATTTTTATGTAATCCAATGGTCATACTTGAACTGACTTATTTTTAATTTCTATGAGAATTAAGGTTTTGTTGTGTTACCGACCTAGTTGATTTGTTTATAAGGTCAATGAGTTGTTTTAGTTGAGGTGTTGGCAAAGTTGGATTGAGTGTGTGGTTGTCGAACCAAATGATGTATCTGCAGTTTGAGTAAAGGCAGATAGGAGCATGAAAATGATCTAAACAAGCAAGTGAAGTGCTATTCAAACAAATCAGCAAACTCCTATTGTTTTCTAACAATTAAAACAGTTAAATCCCTTAATCGGGTAAGCTCTAACAAGCTTGGTGTTATTCAAATCCTCTAACAAGGTGATCCATTAGCTTGGATTCTAAATCCTTTACAAAGGTTACTCCTCACAGGGTATTGCTTCTAACAAGGCATTATAGTCAATCCCTTAACCACGTGGTCCCTAATAGGATCTATTCTTAACAGGACTTTTTGTAAAAGATTTAACAGGCTTGGCTCCTAACAAGGCAAACTTCAGAAGAGTTCAGATAGTTATCTTGTGAGTCTCATCTAACCGTGGTTTTTCCCATTTGGGTTGCCACATCAAAAATATTGTGTCAAGTGGTGAATATTTTTGTGGTTATGTTTCTATGGTTGATTTTTTTAACTACTTAATCCACTTTGTTACGTCATGATAACCGACAACAATATGAAATGATTTTACTTATGTTAAGTAAAAGTATTTGGATGATTGAGAGTTTCAAGTTGTTTACTGTTAATCTTTTGTAATAGTCAACCGGTTTAGCTTGATAGTTTTTATCTTAACAGAGATATTGCATTGATAGTTCTAAGTTTACTTTGAGTGGTTGTTTTGAAGAAAGGTGAAAGTTTATTAGTTTTTCTATCTATTGATTCACCCCCCCCCCCCTCCCAGTAGTTGACCAGATCCTTGTTCTTTCATCATACCATCAAAGTGTGCATAGAGCATTAAAACCACAAATGAGAAAAAAAATTGTGGGGTATCCTCGATTCTCGCAACACAAAAATCGAGGATAACATTCGCTTTGACTGGAAAACAATCTTTGACCATTCTTCAAGAATGAGTGAATATTGTAGAATCCCAATGCTCTAAGTCCCTTCATCCATCCATTGTGCTAGAGTTAGGCGAAAGGGAAGAACAAAAGAAAAAGATGCAAAATAATAACTAAAAGGGAAGATCACACCAACTTGTCAAAACTTCACTGAGTCAATAACTTGATATGTTGGCCACTATGTGCTAATAAAAATGGAGTTCCATCATTGTATGCTAGGAGGTAACTGCCTTCACCACAAATTTCATGAATTCTGAAGGGTCCCATCCACAAAGACTCAAACTTGCCATGCAATCCTTTAGGTTCATGCCTCTTATCCCAAAGGAGGACAAGATCCTGCACTTTGAAATCTCTTTGCTTAGTCTTTTTATAAAAAAGAGCTTTGACCTAATTTTGGTGTTCTGAAATGTGGTCCACCACTTGAACCCGCTTTTCTTCAAGTTTTGAGAGGAATATGATACACTTATCCAATAAACTCTCATATGTTTGATCCTCAATTGCCTTTACTAACTTTAAAGCTGGTAGCTCCAAAGTGACTGGAATATCTGCATTGATACCATAAAGAAGCTAAAAAGGTGATAAACCAATAGCCCTCTTTGGTTTGATTCAATCCACCCATAAAGAAACAATCAATGCCTTGTGCCAGAGACATTGATTTTTATCAACCAATTTCTTGATAATGGTAATCAAATTCTTATTGTTGGATTTTGCTTGACCGTTACCTTGTGGGTAATAGCCCGAAGAATGGGTAAGTGTTATATGAGTTTCAAAACAAATTTGAGAAATCTCATATGAGGAAAAATAGGTAGCATTATCTACTACTATTTTGTTTGGAACACCAAACCTACTAACAATAGTTTCTTTTATGAAATCACATACCACCTTTGATGTAGCATGCTTAACAAGAATTTCTTCCACCCACTTGGTGAAATAATTTGTGGCAGTCAAAACATAGTGACGACCCATACTGGAAGGAGGATTAATTGGACCAATGAAGTCAATACCCCACTATTGAAATGGTTCCTCAACTACCACCGACTTGAGAGGAAATATTGAAATATTAGATTTACCAACAAACTATTGACACAATTCACATTTCCTAACCCAATCATAGGTATCTCGAAAAAGGGTAGGCCAATAGTACCTAGCTCGCAAGATCTTATGAATTGTTACTCGGGCTAAAAAATGTCTGCCACAAACCAAGTTATGGAAAGATTCCAACAATTTATCCTGTTGAGCTTTATCAACACACCTTAAGAAAGTGCCATCAAGAATCCTTGTATACAAACCATTATCCCATAGAACATAGTTTGTTTCTTTTCACTTCAGAGTCCTTTTCTCCTTATATGTGATATGTATAGGGAATTCACCATAAGTGAGAAAAGAAGCAATATTACAAAACCATTCATCCACGGTACTCACAAAACAACATTGTAGGGATATTTCCTTGTGAATCTCTTTCAAGAGGAACTGCTCCTTTAGGATGATTCTTTGCCATCAATTGACATAAAAACTTTCCTTAAACTAACTTGGTAGGTCAAATCTCCAATTCATTTTCCTGGATTTTTTCTATCCAATTAACTACCTCTTTTAGTCCCAAAATCTTGTTGTGTCAAAATTGACTTAACTGTAATACCTGGAACTAAACATGTGCCATGTGAATTCAAAATGTAAAATCGGAAATGTTTCACTGCTTTGACCACAACATAGGCATGATTGTCCATCTGAGAATACTTAAGCTTGTTATTTTTGAGAGGACAACTCATGAACGCTGTAGGAGACTCAATACCTTTTGAAATATTATGAACTAGAATTGTAGAAAGTGTATGATCAGAAGCATAGCTATACATTATAAAATCTTTGGTATAGTCAGGACATACCAACACTGGAGCATGATTATTGTTTCTTTAATTTCATCAAAGGTTGCTTTCCCTTTTGGAGTCCAGTGAAAAGTAGTCTTTCCTTTCATCATATTCACAATATGATGTGTTTTCTTGGCAAAGTATAGAACAAACCTTCTCAAGAAGTCAACTTTACCAAAGAATGAGTGTACAACTATTTTACTTGACAGTAAGGACAAAGTTTGTATGGTTTTGACCCTCTCTGGGTCAATTTTGGTCCCTTCCTTAGACATAATATGTCTAAGGAGCTTACCTTTTGTAACCCCAAAAACTGACTTCTTGGGATTTAAAGAGATTAGATGTTCATGACACCTTCTTAAAACATCCTCAAGATGAAAAATATGAATGTCACAATATTTTGAGAAAATTGTTAAGTCATCCAAATAAAAAACAACATACCTACCAATGATACCTCAGAAAGACATGTCCATAGCTCTCTAGAAGGTTGCACCCGCATTGATCAAACAAAAGGCATCCTTCGATAAGAAAAGGTACCCCAAGGAGTTGTGAAGGCAGTCTTATGTTGATCTTCCTCACTGACCTCAATCTAGTTGTAGCCTGAGAAACCATCAAGAATGGAGAACATTTGTGAACCAGTGACTATCTACAAGACTTGATCCATCACCAGTTTAGGATAATCATCCTTTAAAGAGTACTAATTAAGATTATGAAAATTCATGCAGATGCGAATTTCTCCATTCTTCTTTCTTACAGGTACAATATTAGCAATCCAAGTTGAATGATGAATTGGGAATATTATTTTTAAATTCAACATCTTTTGAATTTCTGATAGTATAGTACCTGAAATCTTGGGATTATATTGCCTTTGCTTTTGCTTGAAAGGCGTTGTCTCGGACCTAAGTGAATATCATGTTGTACTTCCTTGAGTTTGAAAGATTTCAAATCATCATAGGAATATGCCAGCACATCATTGTACTGACGTAACAATTGTATGAATTGTTCCCTTTCAGTTGGTGTACAACTGTTACCAATATTCATAAATTTTGGATCACCTTCTGATTCAATATTGTATTTTTGATATCCCATGGCATTGTCTAGTGACACTTGTTGTTGTTTGATATACCTATCATGTTTATCAAATAATTTTTTGAGAGACACCAATCCTTTTGAAGGAAACCTTCATTATGTGAGGAATGATCACTCACTACTGAATCAGAGCAATTACTTCCTTCAAAGTACAGATTATTGAAACTATCACTAGTTTCAAGGAAGTTCACAATTTGCTTATCATCATTGAAAATTTTCCAGTGGTCCCAATTATTTGGTACACTTAGCCTACAAATTAATTCAATAGAGTATACATCCTGGGAAAAATAATTGTGAGGAATTCAAAGAGTTGTTGATTGAGAAAGAGAAACAACTCTAGAGTTAAACTCCCTTGATACCATTGAAATATTGAAGGAATCAAAACCTTCAATATTGTCCCAAACAAATTTTTTGTAATGTTTCAACCAATCATTTCTAGTCTGATAGATATTTCTAACATGGCATAAGACTAACTCAGCATATCCTTGGGCATGCAAACTTTTAACACCTTTCTTTCAAGCCACATCCATTCCTAACAATAAGGATTCATATTCGGCCATATTATTGGTATTGGAAAACTGAAGCTTGAAAGAAAATGGAAATATCTCACCTTGAGGAGAAATTAGGACAACCCCAACACCAGAGCTATTAGAGGAACAACTACCATCAAACTCCATTAGCCATACCTAATTATCATTGTTTGTATTTGCAAGCTGAGGATTGGAAGCTTCATCATTAGAAGATACTGACATAAATTTTGGATTTTCAACAAAAGAAAAAATGGACATAAAATCTTCTATTGACAAACTGTCATTACTGGAACTACATGAAGAACTTGATTATTCTTCTGTTTGAAAAAAATAAGTACCCATATCAGATGACTTAAATAAAATTTGAGCCTTGTGATCATTTGATTTTACCATTGGATACTTCACTTCCTTTTTAGGAAGTAATTTTTGCATCTCACCTTTGACAAGAATTCTTGCTTCTGACCAATCCATATTGATCTCACCTCCAACATCTTTGCAGAAATTTCTTCCCAAAAGCATACCATAGGAGGCTGGAACATCAGCTACCAAGACAATCATCTTGATTCTCTTGTTAGGATAGGTAGAAAAAGCAAACTGAGTATCCTTGATTTGACCAATCAAGGATACTTGTTTGTTTTAAATTGAAAAACATTTACCAAAGGTTTTGGTAAGAGTAAGATCTAAGGCATTAGCTATCTTAGTGAGCATTACATTATCTGAAGTTTTGTAATCTATTACTCAGTTGCTAAGTTTGTACCCATTTATGAGAAGGGAAATATAAAAGGGCTCAATCCTAATTCACATGGTGGATCAGACAACAACTCAGTTATTTTGAGAGACTACAAGAACTTGAGGAATTTCTTTTTCTTTGACAAATTTTGCCAATCTATCAAACTGGCCAGGGTTAGCCTTAAGATATTCAACTTCTGACATTTGAATCTTAGTTTTCTTAGCATGATTGATAATATCAAAAGATTGGTATTGAAAATTAAGTGAAGGAGTAGACACGTCACTTGCAGGTTTTCGATTGACAGGAACATTCTTTGACATATTAGACGAAGAAGGGTCAATTATGCTTACTTGTTTATTTGCAACTGGATCTTTGGGAAAGGTAGGCAAATGAGTAATTCTCTTTGCAAGTGTCACAGGAAACTAAGGAACATCTTTTGTTTTGATCTTATCACCAGACTACTAATCAGACTGGTTAGGAGCTGTGAATGAGTGAAAACTGCAAAAGCTTCATTCCCACATTCTTCTTCGACTTCCTGGTACTGCATGAACTGGAACTCAGAGTCACCTGTTAATTATCCTTCTTCCTTCTGAAAGGAATTAACAACATCTTCAAGTATAAGATCTTCAATAATATTGTCTCCTTACTCTGTCTCACAATACCCCACTGAGGCGTTAACAGGAGGTGCTTCAAGAGCCAACCTTCTAGGAGGGGGAGGCAACTTATTCTAGTTTCTAGCCACATAGCTAGAAGCATTGTTTGGGTAGGTCCTTCATGGAATATATCTATATGCCGTAGGGAAGAACGCATGAGAGATTTGGGTTTTTAGGGAAAGCACTTCCTTTGCAAGTCTCTAGACCATAGAATTAGTAGCACCCACAAGAGAAAAAGTTGAGACTTCTGGAGTAGAAAAACTTACTTTAGCCTTGATTGGATCTTTCTTAATCTTTCCAACTAAGATTAAGTGATATTCAATTTCCATTGCTTGAGACTGAGTCACGACCAAATCCGCTAGAGGTGTTCTTCTTAATAAGAAGTTGACTTTAGGCAATTACTACTAACTCATTTGACTACAAAATCCGACGAAACATTCCAACGAAAGTCCAATAATTATTTGTATCGTCAAATACTGTGCAAAATTTTCATTTTTTTCGTTTCTACCCGATGTTTGTCGATCTTGCGACGCTTCGTGATTTTTGTCACTATTTCGACATTCCCTTTAACTTCTAGGTCGATGGGTATATGGTTAGCATTCATCTGGGTTTCGACCAATATTTTTTAATAAATAAAATTAATTTCGACAATTTATCTATAATTGCGACCCTATGCAGCTAATGCTTGTCAAAAAAGCATTTATAACTAACGTCCGTGCGGGGGATTCTGGACCTTTAGCAGGAGCTTTTGAATAAGGCATAATTAATGCAAAAGAAGATCTTGAGGATGTGGCAAGTAAAGCACAAATGAAATTCTTAATTTTTGTCTAAGAAAGAGATTTATTGCTGATAGAGAATCATTGCATGAATATACTAGAATTAATGGTAGTTGGGAGCCTGGTCGTATATGAACATAGAAATTTGAACCAAAAGAAGGAAGTGTGTCAATTAATGTTGGTGGCTATCAATCTATAGGGTAGATGCAATATCTTGAATACTTTTACATCAAGAGAAGTAAAAATTAACTCAAGAATTAGTGGAAGTTTTATGATACAGAGGAAGAGTCTCTCAAAAAGTAAATTTGGTAATACAATTAATGATGAGAGTAGAATTGGTAGAGTAGAAAGAAGACGTGGTTTAGAGGGTGGAGTAGAGAGAGAAGAGAATAGAGAGTGAGGAAAGAGGAGAAGAACATTGAATGCATGAATAGCACGGTGTAGAGAGTAGTAAATAGAAAATAGAGGAAAGTGAAGAGTTCAAAGCAAAGAGCTGATAACAAAGAATGTAGAAGAGGGCGAGGTGCAGAGTACAACCGAGAGTTATAAAATATTATTTGTAACAAGGTATCTTCATTGTAACAAAAAATTGATCTTCATTTTAATTCATCTGAGTTGTTTCTCAAAATAGGGGTTGGTGATCCTTTGGGATTCCAGACCCTTATTAAGGGATTTTGACCTTTGAGGGTCTTTTACCTTCTGTCAAATTAAATGTATGCACTTTTGTGGTTGACTCTTTAAATTGATCCATTGTAATCAAATTTTCATATACTTGGGAGCTTGGTAAAGAAAAATCATGTCAGATAATATTATTTTAGAACAAAATGAAGAGACAATTGCTAGATTGTGGGCTAGATTGAAAAGAAAGGGTGATAGGAAATTTTATTGTCCTTGCAATAATTGAAAGGGATTAAAGACGAGAAGACTTTTAATAACAACAGCTGAGAAATATTGTAGGCATCATGGTCACGTTGAAGGGGGGCATGATTATCGTCCATTGGTAAGATGTTCATTATATGTCTTTATATTGATTGAATTTGTAAATGTTTATATCATTTTAACATTTTTTATATATACAAAAAATCACTTGATCATGACCATGGTTTAATTGTGTCGATCATTATTATAAAGGTGGGGCACCCTAGGGCACATGATATGGATTATCACGGCTTGGAGAATGTGGTTTTACAAGTGGAGGAACGAAGATGAAGTTAATGATCCTATGAAAGAAGATGATCATGCGCCAGAAAACATAGTTGAAGATGATGGTACAAATACATTGATCTATGACACATTTAGTGGTGTAGCTGATCATGATGATCAAGAGGACTTTGATGATGTTCATGATTTACCTATACTTGAGAAGGCATGTGATCCCCTTTATGAAAGCTCGGAAACAACTCTTCTCTCTATTGTATTGTTGGTGTTGAACTTGATAGTTATGAATGGTATATCCAACATAGCAATCTCATGGATGTTAAGGTATGTCATATATGTCATTTTTTTCCTCTATTTTTGTTGTTAGTTCATCACTAGTAAATAAAGGATGAAATATGTACCATTAATATTCTTTATATTAAAAAAAAAATTGTTGTAGATTGATAGGTGATTTTTTGTTACCACCATCAAATATTTTACCTTGCTCATACCGAGATTTATCTGCTATTATGAAAGATATTGGAATGGAGTATCAAGCAATAGATGCATGTACCAATGATCATATTATATATCATAAATAACATGAATTTGCAACAGAATGCCCAGAATGTCATATCAATAGATATCGATCAGATCAACTAACAAAAAAGGTGCCTTGCAAGGTTCTTCATTCTATTCACATTATTCCAATGCAACGATTATTTAGGTGCAAAACCTTAGCACAATTTATGGATTACCATGCACATAATAGAAGTGGAGATGACATTCTTTGATTGCCTGCGGATGATTCTGCATTTAGGGACATGGAGGAAAAATGGCCACACTTTAAAGTAGAACCTTGTAATCTCGGGCTTTCATTCGCAGTGGACGGTGTCAATCCATTTGGAGAGCTAAGATCTATTTACTCAGTGTGGCATGTTTTTGTTATCAACAACATTCCTCTATGGATGTCAATAAAGAGGGAGCACATAATGTTGGCAATGATTGTTCCAGGTATTTGTTTACATCAATTTTCTTTAATGTAGTAGCATCTCATTTGTCTTATTTGTTGCATAATTACTTATAATTTTTTCATTTAATAGTCATGTACATTAATCCATATATATTTTAGTAAAATGGTTATAATAATTATGTAATGTTTATGTTCATTCAACTAGGTAAGTACCAAGTTAAAGATATGAATGTATATATCGAACCTCTTATCGACAAGTTACTAAAGTTATGGAATGACATCGCTATGTATGACATCTCAAGACCAATAGGACAAAGACAATTTCAATTTCGTGCAATGCTTGTATGGACAATTCATGATGCCCCAGAGCTAAAACATTTTTGTGGTATGTTATAACGTTCAACTGCACTTTAATGATATTTAATTCTATGAAATAGATATTATATATAATTATAAAAATTGACATATTTAATCTAATTATATATGATCTTGCAGGTCTTTAAACAAAGGGAAAATTTGCATGTCCAGTTTGTGGTCCAAAGATGAAATCTCATCCTTCAACAAGTTTAGGAAAGCAGGTGTTTGATGAGTATAGGCACTTCCTCCACAGAAATCATAAGTATCGAACTACTAAAAAATATATTTTTAATGGGAAAGAAGAGACTACATCAAAACCACGAAGAATGACATCTCTCCTATGGAATTTGGAATATAATAGAATTAATCATCAAGGTTATACATCAGATCAAATTGTTTAGAATTAATTGTCAAGGTTATACATCGAATCAAATTGTTTATCTATCATATATGATATGTTTTATATTGTTTTTTGTTTACTCATGTTGTAATTGACAATGATTGTCTTTGTTAATTTGTTTAACTTATATGCTTCATGAAGGTCGTCAAGGCATTAGTGGTCGGCTTCCACAGGGACTGAAAAGTTATCCCAGACAATTTAGTAGATTGTCCTACTATGAGTAGCTACAAATTGTGCATTTGTTTGATACAATGCATATTAGAAAGAATATAATAGAAACATTGTGGAAAATGTTGGATGGAAGGCATGACAAAGAAAAAATTGTCAAAATTTGTAGTGACATTCAGGAAGCCAATCATGCAATGAAAAATGTCATTCAATTAAATGCGATGGAGACCAAATTAATATAATCACCCTTCCTTGGTTATTAACAGATCAGCAAAGCAATGCTATAAAAGAAGTCATACAAAAAATTTGATTTCCCACAAGATTTGCAACAAACATAAATAATATCATAACAAAGAAAGGTGAATTTGGGTTAGGGATGAAAACACATGATTGGCATACCTTCATTAAGGTAATTATTCTGGTATATTATATATATATTTGTATACTACATTTACTTTTTAGTGTATTATGTTTACTAGTTCTGGAAAAATAATGAAAAGATCATTTTATAGTTGTTGCAATACATTCTACCTCTATCTCTCCTAGACAACTTCAACAACTATGTCAAGAAAGTTATATATGATCTTGGAAAATACATGAGGTAAGTAGTGATATTTGTTCAATTCATTGTATACATCTTATATTTGCGCCTTGAATCACTTGTAGATGACTGTCATCTAAATAAATCCATAAAGAAAATTTTTTGGAAGAGAAATATTCCTCGTCTAATGTGTGAAATGCAAAAGTGTCTACATTCGACATTTTTCAATGCACAAGAACACTACCTCATACACCAAGTTGAGGAGATTGAATTGTGTGGACCTATACACACAAGGTCAATGTGGATGGTTGAGAGGCACTTGAAATTTTTGAAGGCTTTGGTTGGACAAAGAGCACATCCTGACGGTTCTATGGTGGAGGGATATATGGTATACTAGACCATGGTGTACGTTACTGAATATCTTCCTAAGTTTGCAGCAAAGTTCCATGTAGATCGCATTTGGGATCCCAACTCCATTAACAAATTTGAAGGGGAGTACCTGATGGGGAAAGGTAGATTGAGAGAAGTGAGAGGTAATTATAAGATGGTCATGGAGATTAATTAGAATACATTTACATTTGGTTTTTATGTATATTGCACTTATTTAATTATTAGTCTTCAATACAAATCAATTATAAATTAAGGTCGTATACTGTGGTAATTAACTAATTATACATCATTTATGAATTTCAATTGTTTTTTATACATTTGGTCGACATTTGTACGTCTCAAACAATCTTGATTGGATAATGATATGGATTGAACAATGTCAACAATCTGGTCGCACATTAACATGGGAAGGTGTGTCTTCATTGGTTAAAGAAGATCATCATAATGGAGATTCCAATGTTACACCAAGGTAAATTAATTTAGCATATTATTTAAGAGATAAATAGGTATATATAAATATATTAATCACCCATGTTATTTAATTATTTTTAATTATATTATTTATGTATATATATGCTGAGTTATTTTTCTTTGCATACATTTGACCAAGAATAAATGTTTATCATCTGACGATGCAAGACTTTTTACATGTTTGACATATTGCAGGTGAAACACCACAAGACTATGTGGTGCAATGGTAGTAAATTTTGAATCAAAAAGTTGGATGACATGAAGAAAACTTATGATTCTAGGATAACTGCAGTCTTTCGGGTGACTAATGTTTCATCTAGAAGTGACATACATCTAGAAGTCTTAAAAAATCAATAATATGGGATTTTGGATGATATACTTGAGTGTGACTTTAAGTCCTTCAAATTAGTTGTGTTCGTCGTCCAATGGTACAGGCTACGATTTAATGAAAATGATCCTAAGAGAATTGTTATTAAACATGATAATGGATTTACCATGGTTAATACAAGGTCATTTGAGCGAGTTGGAAATGAGCCCTATGTTCTTCCAAGCCAATGTGATCATGTATTTTACTTAGAGGTTGTAGGTAAACTGGGTTGGTCATTTGTTGTTAGAAATGATCCAAGAGGAAGGTCGATAAAGTACAATATGGTGGAAGAAGAAGATACCAAAGAACTAGAAGATGATGCAGATGATGATCAGGATCAACAGTTAGTTGATGACGTGCCCGAGGAAGATGTCGAAGAAGAGGAACTAGATCATGATGATTTAGGAGTTAATGTTCATAAAGATGACATCTGTGTGGATGATGACATTATCAAAACTGATATCAATGAAGATGATGATGATATGGCCAATCCTTACAATGTCGAATTTGGATCGGATGATACACATAAAGAGTTGGATGAAGAAGAAGATCAATGACATTGAAATGTATGAGTTATACAATTATATTATCTATTTGATATTGATTTCTTGATAGAATTATATTTGACTTATGTGGTTACATAATTAATTCATGATGTTTTTAATTTTTATGCCATATGTATCCTAAAAACATCCACAACACCATTTGAAAATAAGGAAACTGATTTATGTATATTACTTCTGAAAATAAGAGTCTTGTTCTTGGAACATGAGAACTGCTTGAAACTTGAACTTCTAAAAACTTGTAAAATATTAGAAACATATATCAACTTGTCCTTTTTAAATGATTACATCAAGTACTTATAACATGACATAGGGTTACACCCTTTGAAAAAGCCTTTTGAAAACAAATTAAAACATTAATCTTTAAATGAAAGTAGTTATCATCTAGTTAAGAACAAATGCACTTTGGTTAAGTGTGTCAAGTATTTCTTGCTGAAATGAGTATCACAGTCATGAAAAGTGTCTCATGCCTCCACCTCCATCAACACCATTCCCTCCATGTAGTTTGCCACTTTGTCAATGTCCTCATCTTTGGCAGATTTCATTGCATCCTTGAGCACATGTTGGCATTCCCCAATCCATTTCACTTTGTTCTTCTGATCTCCATCTTCATTAAGAAAAGGAGGGATGTCATTTGATCCATCACCAAGGAAATCAGCACCCTCAGATTTTAGAGCCTTCAGATATTTTTTATGATTTTTTATCAGTTGTTCACAATTCTGCACAACCTCAGGGTCTGTTTCATCTTTGCCTTGAATCTCTTTAAGTCATTCATGCAGTTGCTCATCCACTCTCTCATGCTCCTCGATGAAGGTCTCATTCTTAAAGTACATATCCCAGTATTTATCCATTCATACCATTAAATTTGTGAACCTCTTTTGTATGAGTATAGTTAGAGTTTAATTCTTGACATTTCTCAACCAAGCTTGGAGTTGAAGATTCTCCTTTCAATTTGTTAGCTTTGGTTTGAGGGTGCGAGCTTTCACCTTGTGTTAATAGTTTGTGTGGCTCTTTTTGTTTCAACATTTCTCTCAAATGATCAATCTCTTTATTTAGTCTAATGTTCTCAATTTTGGTAGACTCATTTTCTCTTAGCAACAATTGAATGGGTGCCTTATTCAATTTGGCAATATTCACTCCCAGATCAGTTGAACTACAGGATCTGTTTCTCCAACCTTCAGAGTCATTATGTGCCCAAAGGCCTTCTGTGTATCAATCACCATGGGTCTTTTGTGTGGAAGATATAAAGACAAAATCAACATAGAGTCCTCATCTAGGTTGTACACAAACCCCATGTACACTTGGGTCACACCTTTTGGAGACAACTTATGTTTTGCATCAATATCATGGAGAAAACTATCAAATATTAGAGCTGAATTTAGATCCCATCAAGGAAAGATTAAGACGCCTGCATCTTCAAGTAATTTTCTCCCTCTCTCAGGAGTCATTTGATTCATTTCTTGTTCTACTTCACTTCTCAAAGCAATCAATAATTGGTTTTCATTAGAAGTATTCACCTCCCCATCACTCTCCCTAACTGATTTACCTTTTATTTTATACAAGAAAGACTTAAATTCAGAAGACTTTACAAAATTGTCATCAGACACGAAATCCTTACAAGTCGATTGCCTTGGATCCTCTTCTATGGGAACTTCTTCATCTGGATCCCTAACCGAGGACCCTTGCTCTTTAATCAACATATTGGAGAGTTGCTCAAATGAAATCTCATCTCCTTATGATGATCCCTCATCATTGGAAGATGATACATCAATTGTCTGTATCTCTCTCGCCCTTAGCTCCATTTCTCTGTTATGGTTATCAATGGCCAATTCAGCCTCCTACTTATCCATGTTTCTAATCAAGTCATCCCTTATATATGGGATGTGCACATATTCACCAAGTTTTTGTTTCTTTTTTGTTGAATGAATATATCCTTCAGGGTCAAAGTATCTCCTTGGTGCTCCCAACTTTAAGTTGAAATGGACTAGTTTATGCCATGTGATCTCTTGACCTTTTTTCCCAATAATAGTGAATTCTCCAACACATAAAGTTCCAAGCATAAAGGCTTGCTTGTCATGTGAAATAAAATGCATGTGATTTGAAACTCCCATCTGCCTAATAATTTCCAAATAGGCAACTTTGTCAGGCATTGTCTTGGGTAATAGAAGTGGAGATTCATCAAAGCCATAGACTCTAATAATTGTCACATAAGATAAATAGTACCAGTCACCCAAATTATGTTGAATTGTCTTAGGCCCCCTAAAGTCTACAGGCCTCAAAAATTTCTTAACTTCTTTTGAAAGTGCAAAATTGCATAGGTGATCATAGAACCTATATAAACTTTTTACCAAGAACTCTTCAAAATGAATATAACTAGATCTCACAAATTTGCAATCCCATATCGAAGTCCATAATTGGACTGGCAAAGGTTGATTGTCATCATCAAATTGCTTTATTCTCATCTTCTCAGGTCACAAACCAAACTCTTGACCATAGAATAACACCATATGCATTAGCAGAGAATAATGGGGGAAGTAGATTTTGGAAGAATCCTTCTTGATGGCAGTGAGCCCTATATCAAGTTGTCTTGCTACAAATCTAGCATAGTCAAATTCTTTGGCATTCAGGCTCTGAATGTCTACTGCAATGACCATGGATTCAATCATCATGAAATCTGGGGTGTTCAACCCCAGGACCTGGCCAACTGAGTAATAAGTATAAAGTAATTTTTGAACAAATTCACATGAAATCCAAGTCCTTCCTCTGCCTCCAATGGTGCATTGGGACTGAGCATATGAAGAGGAAGCCTCCATCATGTATAGGTGGTGTATAACCTTTGGTATTCCTTTAACAAATCCTCAAGAATAATGGGATGTTTGTAAATCCTAGGCAAATCAAAAAATTCAGAAAATTGCATCTCTTGACACATAAAAATAAGACTTCCCATCTCCATTGTAAATTGCTCTCTTCTTGGGGTCATAATTTTGTGCCAACAATTTCAGTATATCCACATTAACATAAACATTGGGAACAACTAGTTTTCCCAAGCCTAATCTCCATGGGTTGCAAATCGGATCAGGAATGCCACGCCTACAGTAATGGAACAAAAATAACTCATAACCCCTGATAGTTTTATACACATCTCCCACATTGTTATAATTTTCTTCTAGTTTCCATTGCACATACCTCTTAGGTTTAGTGGTAGAACTGGGCAATTGGTCTATCAAGTCTTGGCTCAAATTTCTCTCCTCTACCTGAGTTTCTATGTTTACCTCATTAGTTTTCTACTTCTTCCCTTTAACCTTACTTGTTTCCCCTCTCTGCCTCTTCTTGACACTACTAGAACTTTCCATTTTATAAGCAATTCGATAAATTTCTTGAGGAAATCGTAGACGAATTGCTTGAGATACTTATTTGTTCGTTGTTATTGTTCTTCTCAACCCACTCCGATTTCATCCCTAAATGTCTCCAACTTTGGTGCAAAAACTTTCCTGAATGTATTCTCAGAGAATGTCGTTCGTGCAACAATAAATGTTTCAACCTGCTAATCAATGGAGTAGTCTTTTCTAAATTTGAATTGTATTGTCTACATGTGACATCGACTTAACTCTTTTTTGTCAATGCCTTTGATTTTGACACCATAATGACAAATTTGTCGCTGCAGATAAATTTCCTCTTATTTCTCATTTCTCTTTTATTAGTTATTCTTGTGAGATTTTGCCAAGATCAAGAGGCAATGGAAAGCACAAATAAGAGAGACAAAATATATGATAGAAATAAACTGTATTCTATCAAGATGAAAATACTAATCAACTGGATCATCAATCGATACATACAATGAATATGAGCCTGCTTATATAGACAAGGCTATATGGATATGTGAGCACACAAATATGACATGTGGCTCAATAAGAAACAAGGGTAGGTAGGAAATAGGTGTGGGTAGGTAGGAGAAACAATATAATAGTCCACATGAGGTGGATCACCCACTGAATGTGGAGTGTAACAATAAGATCAACACCATAAAAGGTGGAAATTCTCCTACATACACTATCCCAATGTGGCACAAACACCCAAGTGTCTCATACCCAAACTACTATGAAATGAATTTCCTAAGTAAACTTAAGTAAGGTGTAATAATATCCAAGATGAATAATTATTTACACCAACACCCCCCCTTAAGTGCAACTTAAGGGAATGCACTAAAGTCTACAATACAACTAAGCAATGCAAGATGGGTCCCAGCTACTAGGCCATATTAGGTACCCATGTACAAATGCAAATGTGTGCAAACCAATGCAATGGAATCTCTCACAAAGCGGGGAAAGAGAGAAAAACCCAATGGGAAAAACCCTCCCCCAAAAGAGAGATGAAAACTAGATACAAATAACTCTCATAGAAGTATGTGAAGGACAAAATCCCATGTGAGGAAAAAGTCCCCCCCATATGAGAGAAGAAGAAGAGAGACTAGAAAGCCCCCCCTCAATCTGGAATCTGCACCAATGATAGAAGCTCGAAGATGAATGAAGAAACTGCTCCATAAACGTTGAACAACATTCCTCCCCTTAGGAAGAAACAAAACCAAAGGTATATCCATGAAGTCTCCCCAACCATGAAGGGAAGATGAAGCAAAAATACTCATGATGAAATAAATCTCTGAAAACTGCTCAAGTGTCCCCATGTTGATGCTAAAAGGTACCCCCTCCAAAGGTGGTAAACTGTGCCACACTGCTGAAAAAGGCACTCCAAGATCTAGTGGAGATGAATGTAGAACAATATCCAAAGACTCATATGTCTCCTCAAAAGATAAAGAGACCTCCTCCAAGTGTTGTACAAAAGTATCCACAATCATGTCAACCTCTAAGGATTGATCATGTAGAGAATGCACAAGAGGGTCACAGTTATCCCTCGCAACAATCAAAGAAGGATCATCTTCATCAAAGAGAAGATGAATGTCATGAATGGTGTCTCCCAAATCTGCAATGTAGGAGTCCACAAACAAACCTGCAATGTCTGTCAAGTAGGCATCCCAATCAATTGAAGATGGAAGACATAAAATATCCTGCTGCACTGAATCATAAGAAGGCAAAATTGTCGCACTAGCTGCATCATTAGGTGCAATAGGTGGTGTGATATCAATAGAAGGAGATGAAATGCAAGGTTCAAGAATGGGGTCACATGTGAGAATCCCCAAGTTCAAATGCCCAAAGTTCTCCTCAAAATCTGAATCATCAACATAGGAAGAACCAACCTTATCAATAGGACCAAAATCTGAAAAAGAGTACAACTGAGATGCATGATCAACCACCCCAGTCACAATGATAGCTCCACTCTCCAAGTCTCTAATGATAACTGAATCAGGTGTGAACTCCACAATTTTCCTAGTTGCCCCATGTGTGATTTGATAGATGGAAAGAAGATTATTTGTCAAGTGGGGTACACACAACACATCATTGAAGGAGTTATCCCCAATGGCAATAGATCCTTTCCCAATTGCATCCATGTATGTATGATTTCCCATCAAAATCTGCAGCATGTGGCAAGGCTCAAATGTAGAAAACCTAGACTGCGAAGATGCCATATGATGAGAAGCCCCTGAATCTAGAAGCCATCTCCCTGAATCATGAGTTGTAGTAGCACAAAGAGCTTGTCCCTTTCCTTTATATGTCCCAAAAGAGTGATCCTTTCCTTTATCCTTGGAAGAAGAAGCCGATGTAGACGTTCTAGAAGGTAGGTTGATTCTATTCTTCTCAAGAAGATTCTTCGAGTCATCAATATCCTTCTTATAACAATGATGTTCATCATGTCCCAGCTTCTTGAAATATCCACAAAAAAAATTATCCTTATATGATTTCCTCTTAGGTGAGAATGGTGAATCACCTTGTTGTGGAGAGGAAGATTGTGCTCCATCTTGTTGTGGTTTAGACTTAGGTTGCTTTTGATTCTTGCCTTTTCCTTGATTACTTTGATTCCCTTTATTAGCCACCAAAGCTTGTGACTTTGAAGATTTGAGAATCCCCATCATGGTCAACTTAGATTGCTCAAGTATCAACATCTCCGTGAATGAATCAAATGAGGGAGAAGTGTATGAGGAACCTTGAGCTAACCTATGGGTGTGAAAGCTAGATACAAAGGCTGCATACTCTGAAGGAAGCTTGTCCAACAAGTTATAAACCAATTGAGCATCTTTTTTGTCAATTCCACAATCCTTTAGCTTTTCTCTTAACTCGGTTGCTTTTGTGACATAATCTTGGATTGTATCAAAATCCTTGGGATCCAAAGTTGTGAGTTCACTATCAAGCTTGTAGCCCTTAATCTCATCAACTTGACCATACAATTTCTTAAATATATCCCAAGCCTCTTTAATTGTTGTACACTTATCAATGTGAAAAATGAGGTCATCTGATACATACTTTCTAAGAGTTCCAAGTGCCATAGCATTCTTAGTAAGCCATTCAATTTGAGCATTAGGATCAGCCTTAGGATTAGGTGGTGCTATAATAGTTTCATTTACATAATGAATGAGTCCTTTTTCCATTAGTTTACTCCATGCCTTAATTTTCCATGATGCATAATTATGAGGAGTTAAAAGTGGAAATTTAGGAGAACCCATAGCACCAAAATGAAAAAACACAAGAGAGAGAGAGGCACAATCACACAATACACCCCTCCAAAATACTCAATCAAGAAATCCCCCCAAAATGGTGATTTTGGCACTTTATACTTAGTGTATATACAATGGGCCACTTGCAAAACAAGGCAAAGTGGACTTCTGATTTCAATTTACAACTTCTCGAAATGAGATCTAAGAGACTTCAACAAATACTGCTAGTGATCTAAACTAAGATCCAAGCAAAATACAAGTACCAAATATGCCAAAAATGGCCAAATACTAAAAGTACAATTTCTACTTAAAATCACTGCAAACAAATGGCAGATTATGAAAGCAGATGAAAAAATATGAACTTTCAAAAAAAATGGCACCTGAAAAGGAGTCCATATGAACCCAAATGAAGCCTCCAAAGTTGTAAAAATCGGGATTTCATGATTTCTTAAAAACATGTATCTGAAAATCAGAAAACTCCTGCACCACTGTATAGATCACGAAATTCTACCCCAAAATAAAAAAAATTGCTTGGAAAAACAAGTCCGTATGAGTGAGATATCGCTATTTGAAAAATGTCTGCAAAATTATAATTTCCTTGAAAATTTTTGCCGCAGCGTCAAACTTCAAATGCCTCTAGATTTGGCCTTGAAGTCCGATTTGGATGAAACAAAAGGCAAAAATGACTTTCTTGGACCTCCTCAATCCAATTGCGACCTCAGATTTGACCCATCAAGCTTCAATAATAACCTGCAATAGAAAACTCCAAAATACACAACCCCAAATAGCATCAAATTTCTCTCAATTAGCAAAGCAATGACACTCTAATGGCTCTGATACCATGTGAGATTTTGCCAAGATCAAGAGGCAATGGAAAGCACAAATAAGAGAGACAAAATATATGATAGAAATAAATTGTATTCTATCAAGATGAAAATACTGATCAACTGGATCATCAATTGATACATACAATGAATATGAGCCTGCTTATATAGATAAGGCTATATGGATATGTGAGCACACAAATATGACATGTGGCTCAATAAGAAACAAGGGTAGGTAGGAAATAGGTGTGGGTAGGTAGGAGAAACAATATAATAGTCCACATGAGGTGGATCACCCACTGAATGTGGAGTGTAACAACAAGATCAACACCATAAAAGGTGGAAATTCTCCTACACACACTATCCCAATGTGGCACAAACACCCAAGTGTCTCATACCCAAACTACTATGAAATGCATTTCCTAAGTAAACTTAAGTAAGGTGTAATAATATCCAAGATGAATAATTATTTACACCAACAATTCTGATAGGTGTTAAGACCTCATGTTCAGTAATGCTATCCTGATGTTGATGTTTATCATTGACTTCTTAGATCGGGTAAGCTATCCCAATATATACATAAAGTGTTGCTTAATGAAGGTTATTTTACTGATCTTCCTTGGGTCTTATCAAGCATGCTTTATGCAAGATCTAGGGCGTAATGGAGATGAGATGTGGGGCTCTATGCTAGATGAAAGAAAACTTTTGTAGCTTCAACCTTTCACCCTTTTAAATACAAAATCTTGGTGATGACTAACATGCCAGGGGTATTAAGCATTGTTATGAAATTTCAGGGTTACAAAAATTTCATGATCCCTTTTTTAATGATATACATGGTTATGTTAGGGTTTAGATTAAAATTAGAATTGTATTGATTAGGTACATTTGATGGATCAAAAAATGACATATTTGCTAAACTAAGCATAGGTTGATAAGATGAGGATAGTTGACCCACTATGGCAATTGATCTAGTTTAATATCACTAGGTGCCAATATGTCCCTATGGATAGATGAATATAAAAGAAGCTCTAAGATAGATAACTATGCTAGAGTCTTATCAGGCATGCTTTACATAGGATCTAGGGCATAATGGAGATGAGATGTGGGGCTCAATGCTAGATGAAAGAAAAATTTTGTAGCTTCAACCTTTCACCCTTTTAAATAGAAAAGCTTGGTGATGACTAATATGCCAGGGGTACTAAGCATCATTATGAAATTTCAAGGTTACAAAAATTTCATGATCCCTTTTTTAATGACAGACATGGTTACGTTAGGGTTTAGATTAAAAGTAGAATTATATTGATTAGGTACATTTGATGGATCAAAAAAATGACATATTTTCTAAACCAATATTGATTCATATAAGATAGATAACTTACTAGTGTTGACCTTGGTTTCGTCAATGTGACCCACTAAGATAGACAACTCTCATTGTGTTTGATTAGATATGGCTAGAATTATTATATTTCATGCATTTGGACATAGAATGAACTTTTACATGATAGTGCTAAAAGTACTAAATTTCTTTGTATCATGCAAGTTTAGGTGCATTGTCATTGAAAACTATGGTATGTGGGAATTTAATAAGGTTAGCTTCAACTAATTTTTGAAATACTACTTTGATATCCCTAAACCCTAACCATAACCATAATCATAAACCTAAAGCAAATCCTAATCCTAATGCTAATCTTAACCTTAATCCTTACCTTGACCCTGACCCTAGCCCTAACCAAATCTAAATCTTGACCCTAATTATAATTCTGATCCCAACCCTAATTGTAATTCACACCCTACCCTTAATCCTTACAATGTTGAATATGGATTGGATGATACAAACAAAGAGTTAGATGAAGAAGAAGATCAATGACATTGAAATGTATGAGTTAAGTGATTATATTATCTATCTGATATTGATTTCTTGATAGAATTATATTTGACTTATATGGTTACATAATTAATTCATGATGTTTTTAATTTTTATGTCATTACATAATTAATTCATGATCTATATTTTGTTTATGGAATGTACCTAATGTTGGAGCTTAAAATCACTGGTTTTATAATAGGAAGCTAAAAAATGAGTATATTTTATTTATGGAACGTACCTAATGTTGAAAGCCTGGTATATATTTATATTGATATTTAATAAAAGTTTTAAAATGTATAAAAAAGTGGGGGGCTCTTATCAACTAGACTTTCTCTAACATTTTCAACAAAAAGTAACAAGTATTCTAGGCCTAAACATCTTCTAGGATTACCTATAGGCCTAAACATCTTCCAGGGTTATCTATAGGCCTAAACATCTTCCAGGGTTACCTATACCTATCAAATTAGGCTTGCTTCCATAAGACAAAAAAGGAAGCCATAACACATGCTAAAGCAGGATTACATATGGGGTTTTTACATTACATCCATGAGACAAATTTGGAAGCAGTATTACAAAAAACACATTATCTATCGTTCATTATTTCATGGCTATTGGAGCAATAATATTCTGAGGAAACTCATTATACTGGTTGATAATGAAACTGTGCCCCTGACTATGTGTCACAAGTACTATCATGTGCACCCATTCTTGAATATCCAAAAAATTGTACACTGAACCCATTGCAACCTGCTCACAGAATTAAATACTTTCCTTGAAAAATAACCCAAGTGAAAAATCACACAAATGATATGCAAATATCACGGTAAACAAATCCATCCTTAACACATTTGTTCACATGAATTCATAAAAAGACAATTTAGGAGACAGAGCATACGACAATGAATTATTTTTTTCATTTCGAATTGAAATCTTACAATGATTCAGTCATACTCCTCCCTTTTGAAGTAGACTCTACAACCACTGATAAAACTAGCTTATGCTACTCGACTTGCTAAGGTGAAAATAATTTTTTGTTCTCTCCCTTTTTCTTATAGCCTTGGTATTCCTTTTATATCATAAGGAATGCACAAGCTACAAGTTGTTTACATCTGGCAGATTTGTTATGACTCATCATTTAGCCCATAACAAGAAAAGAAACTTCTACAAAACCAACAAGAAAAGAGAATATGTCCAAAAACTATTTTGATGGGGTCTTAACTACTTCTGAGCCATGCCACCATCGCGTTGCAGATGCTTCCAAATGGAGGCATGAATTCCACCACTTCATCCCACGAAAAAGCCAAACTACTTCGAAGTTGTGCCCTGCGGGATGAAAAATAAAGCACCCTTAGACCTAGAGAAGGATCCCTTTGCCCTGAACTGGTAGCAATGAGGGCAGAAAGAAGAGCTCATTCAAAAAGCATGTGAACTGAGAAGGGGTCACAGCTTCCATGCGCTGATAGGATCTAGCTTTTTACGAACCTGATCCATCCATCCTCCTTGATTGCTCCTCTTCTTCGCTCTTCCACCCCCTTTGAGTGATACGGTGGTGTAGGGTAAAAATGGACAATCCTTGAAAGGATCCTCATGAATGAGAAGACCTTCCAAGATCCCCGCGATTATCTATATCCTTTCTAAGATCCCCCCGATTATCTAGGAGACTAATGGCACTCTCTCCAACTAGTGTTGTAAAATGAAAACAACACAAAAGCACAACTCTGGTACTTCATCTTAGGCAAGGTTAGCAAACTTCTTCGAGAAATAAGACTCATTGTGTTTTCCTGTTAATGAACAACTTTGCTAATTTTATAGAAAAAAGAGGATTCCAAAAATAGTCCTACAACTACTACATCATGCAAATTGTAACTCATGCTTTTTTTTCTTTCAAATCCCTCCTTAACTACCATCTGTAAACTTCAGAAGACTCGTACAAGATTTTACTCATTATGTTCAGCCTTATTCTGAATCAAACAATTATATCAAGATCTTATCTATCCTTTCTTGCCAAATCGCAATCTTCACCAGTTATGATATGTACTCGAAAAGACATTCACTTACCATGTATATGTTACTAATGGTGGTTGCATGCAAGTCGAGAAGTCACGCAATCAACTCTGGGTTACTTAAGATCTCAATTCCATATTCTGAGCACCAAGCTTAAAACTTCAAATATCAACCGTCAATGTTATTGAGATAGCGTAAACCAAACTAGGGTTTAAGAGACTTCAAATACTTTGCCGAAAAACATTTGGTGGGAAGAAAAAACACCTTATATCGTCAGTATAACCTGCATGACTTACCCCAATATATCTTCTCTTCATTGTAGGATGTGCTTTCGGCAAAGTACTTTAATATTTGGTAGAACATATACAATACACCGAAATTTGTATTTTTGGCATATCAAACGTGATTATATGTCGACATGAAATCCTTTTCGGTACAAGTATCCCTTTCAAAGAAGGTCATACTTACTGTGTCATTGTTATTAGCTACTTCGAAACATTCTTTTTCATTGTAGTATTTCACGAGTCTTGTTGATAATGAGTATTTCATATAAGGAGGAGTATAATGTATTTCTTCCTTGATTTTCTGAAATGAATTCATAGATTTCATTCCCTTTTGTTACTACATATTGGGCTCGACCCTCATGGGAGCCACATTTATCCTCACATATAGCACTCATGTTCATGTATTAAGCAAACTCTATAATTGATGCATATTTAACTGTTTTATCCTTCATGTCTTTCATTAATGAACTTCAACAATAATGATCAAATAAACCATTCTTCTCCATCCAATGTTTCTAGACAACTTAGAAAATTCTGAGCGGAGTCTTAGAGAAGAATTTATTTTTTTGGTTGAATACAAAAGCTTGGTGATGACAAGACCAGGGGAGTTAACTTATTATTTGAGAAAGACTAAACTTTGTCAAAAAAATAGGGTTCCAACACCTAAACCACGAGGTTTTTCACTCTAATGCTAAAACCAAGTCAAATTAACCCCTAAACATGCCTTTCTTTCAAATTCACAAGAATATATAAACATCCTTTTTGAAACCACACGTGCATGTTATGAAAGTGTATGGTAATCCTACTTATAGCGGAAGTTCACATGATAAGCTAACCAATGGCACTATATTGGAGGATAAACCCACCTATGGAATTAATTTAAGAGGTAAGGGATGCCTCTTAGTGGAATTCATAGATTTTGTTTCCTTTTGTTACTACATGCTGGGCTCGACCCTCATGGGAGCCACATTTGCCCCCACATTTAGTACTCATGTCCATGTATTAAGCAAACTCTGTAATTAATGCATATTTAACTATTTTATCCTTTATGTCTTTCATTAATGAACCTCAACAACAATGATCAAATAAACCATTCTTCCCAATCCAATGTTTGTAGACAACTTAGAAAATTATGAGCAGAGTCTTAGAGAAGAATTTTTTTTTTTGGTTGAATACAAAAGCTTGGTGATGACAAGACCAGGGGAATTAACTTATTATTTGAGAAAGACTAAACTTTGTCAAAAAAATAGGGTTCCAACACCTAAACCACAAGGTTTGTCACTCTAATGCTTAAACCAAGTCAAATTAACCCCTAACACCTATTGGAAAAGTCAAAACATGCCTTTCTTTCAAATTCACAAGAACATATAAATGTCCTTTTTGAAACCACACATGCATGTTATGAAAGTGTATGGTAATCCTACTTATAGCGGAAGTTCACATGATAAGCTAACCAATGACACTATATTGGAGGATAAACCCACCTATGAAATTAATTTAAGAGGTAAGGGATGCCTCTTAGTGGGATTCATAGATTGTGTTTCCTTTTGTTACTACATGTTGGGCTCGACCCTCATGGGAGCCACATTTATCCCCACATATAGCACTCATGTTCATGTATTAAGAAAACTCTGTAATTGATGCATATTTAATTATTTTATCCTTCATGTCTTTCATTAATGAACTTCAACAACAATGATCAAATAAACCGCTCTTCTCAATCCAATGTTTGTAGACAACTTAGAAAATTCTGAGCAGAGTCTTAGAGAAATATTTCTTTTTCTGGTTTAATACAAAATCTTGGTGATGGCAAGACAAGGGAACTTATTATTTGAGAAAGACTAAAATTTGTCAGAAAAATAGGGTTCCAACACCTAAACCACAAGGTTTGTCACTCTAATGCTAAAACCAAGTCAAATTAACCCCTAACACCTATTGGAAAAGTCAAAACATGCCTTTCTTTCAAATTTACAAGAACTTATAAACGTCATTTTTTAAACCTCACATGCATGTTATGAAAGTGTATGGTAATCCTACTTATAGTGAAAGTTCACATGATAAGCTAACCAATGGCACTATATTGGAGGATAAACCCACCTATGGAATTAATTTAAGAGGTAAGGGATGCTTCTTAGTGGAATTCATAAATTTGGTTTCCTTTTGTTACTACATGCTGGGATCGAACCTCATGGGAGACACATTTGTCCCAACATATAGCACTTATGTTCATGTATTAAGCAAACTTTGTAATTGATGCATATTTAACTGTTTTATCCTTCATGTCTTTCATTAATGAACTTCAACAACAATGATCAAATAAACCATTCTTCTCAAGTTGAATGGAACCTTTTCTACCAATGCATCTATGTGTTTCCTACCCTCATGGATAAGGACTCGACATCACCTAAACAATCTTCTTTATGTCATAGCATTTCTCCAAAGTTCCTTTGGCATGCTTTAGATGTGTCAATATTAACTAGATTGAATATATTTTTTAAGTCTCTTAACACATTCCATGACAATAAAATGACTCATTTGGATTAAGGAGTACTTTCCTAAACCATTCCTTCATATTCAACAATCCCTTCTCACACCTACATCATAATTCATATCCATGTTAGTTGTAATGAGTGTTTTAAACCAATAATCAATGAATCATAGGATAGAAGAAAACTTGTTATAAACAAGGATAAGTATTTCAATCACTGATTCTTAAACATCTTTCATGATTAAACATCACATATCATAAGCCTTTTTAACAATCACTGGGACTGTACATAATATTGAATCATATCATAGGATATAAATCATCAATAATTATAAAGAAAGAGAAAGCCAACTATATAAGCTCAGCAAGCCACCATACAAAAATTATATTTTGTAAAAAATAAAATAAACTATATGTTGACATAGCATATATATTTTGTATATAAACTACATGTTGACATAGCATATATATTTTGTATATAAACTATATGTTGACATAGCATATATATAAACTATGTATTTCGAATATCTACCGTGCCCGCATAGGAGAACGACATAGCATACTGCATCGAGACCCTAATTGGATAATTGTACCGAGAACCACTGCATCTAGCCCCTAATTAGAGAGTTGCGAGACTTCATTGGACGAGTGTTGCAAGGCCACTTAGTGGAGGAGGAAGACTAGGAACCATTTGGCATGAGGAAAGCCAGAGTGAGAGGTGAGGGCACTCAGAAAGGGAAAATTGACCAAGGGACAATGACTGTAAGTGATTTTTTCCCACATTTAGAAATTACATTCAAAATATTAAATCAGTCCTTAAGACCAATTGTTAAACCTTCCAAAGCCTAGCCATAATTTATTGACTACACATAGGGCTTTAGTCATAATAACAGAGCTACAAACATCATCCAAAAAGTTTAAGCTGCATCAAAAAAACCTGTACTGCTCTGCTTGATCTTGAAGAACAACAACATTTCATCCTCACACAATGAATATATCCCGTCCTTTTGCCTTTTCAGCAAACTTGCCATCTTGACAAAGTTTTAAATCTTTGAGCTCATATTTGTTACAATATTGTTATTAATTAGCTTTCTATTGTAGGACAAGTAATTTTTTTAGTATAACATATGCTTTTTTTTTTTATCGATAATTGGTATTTATATTATTTAATAAGAAAATAAGTACATTTGAACCAGAGAAAAGCGGTTTCATAAAACCACCAATCAGCCCTACCACCCAAAAAATACTTCTACAAAACCACCTATTCATACCAGATGCAGAAACCCTCATGGCATACAAAAAAAACCCATATCCACACACCCAACAATACAAAATTAGTGTCCATGACACCAGCTCGAATTTACAAAGTTGGGGACTAAATCCTAGACACCAAAGACATGAAACAACATTTTATCAAAGTAGGAGCCAGACCAAAAAAAACTACAATCCAAACCAAGCACAACAAATAACCCATAAGTGGCTTGTATGTTGGATCATTGTTGAAGTCAGAGAGGGACTTCATTGCTTGTGTCATCCTCAGCCTTGGTCACAACTCCCAACCTACCTCCACTCTCACCACCTCGTGCAAAGCCCGTAGAATCTCCTCCATCCTCATCAAATTAACAAAGGTTTTGAATGTTTCCCACCCACGATGAGCCAGGTCCCTGCAACGAGCCTTCAAGGCATCCTCCGGCCATCGGATAAAAGGTAATGGTGCACCCGATACATCCTGGCCTGTAGAGGTCCTAATACCCACACTCGGAATTGCTCGTTCACAGATATCGTCCAAATTCAAAAGGTAGTCTGAATCAATCAAAGTTCTCAGAGCCCTCTTCACCTTCTCCACCTCTTCCTCAAATTGCAACCCCAAAGCAATAATCAAAGAGTACACTTCCATGTTAGTCCGATATCAATGACTCACATGGATGAAATCTTCCCCAAGAAGCATTTTAATTGCTTCATACAGATGCTGGTCTTTGAAAGGAAAAGACCTTTCATCCTCCTATTTGTTATCTTGCCCAAAAATAGCACCAATATCTTGTTGGTCAAGAATGTGAAATTCGCTTCCATTCGGCACTGACCAAAACCACCCTGCACTTGCAGCTTTGAGAAAGAAAACAAAAGTGATGACCGCAAACAAGCCCAAGGCTTTAAATGCATTAACATCGGTCACCAAAATTAAAGGTTTTAAATGCATTAACACATGAAACATCATTCCTCACATCTACCAGACTATGTGCACTATCCTTCTGCACGAGCTGGCATTGAATACACATAAGTATATTAAAAATAATAATAATAGTATATTAGAAATAATAATAGTATACTAGAAATAATAATAGTATATTAGAAATAATGGATTAACATTTTGTGGATTAGAATGAGCAGTAGTTTGGGGGCAACAATTAGAGACAAACCAATTTACGCCTTCGATCCAAAGAGGATTTATATAGTCATTACAGACCCTCACCAACTGTTTTACCAACCTTCTAATTAGTTAGTTGTTTGGGAGACAAAATGCTACTTTTTGGACCAAAATTGCAAAGTTGCTCATTTTCAACTTTTGAGCAATTTTAACAACTTTTGCGATTTTCAACCAAATGATCTCCTATCAACCTAGGACTCCTCAAACATGATAAATATGACATAAAACCATGAATTACATCAATTTCATCACTTTTGGCCACCTCTGGAGGCATTGACCAGTGTTGACCAATTCAGGA
Source organism: Cryptomeria japonica (assembly GCF_030272615.1). Classification (NCBI taxonomy): domain Eukaryota; kingdom Viridiplantae; phylum Streptophyta; class Pinopsida; order Cupressales; family Cupressaceae; genus Cryptomeria; species Cryptomeria japonica. Next base: position 464,691,577 of record NC_081412.1, on the reverse strand, counting down.
ACTAGTTGGCCTAGACATGACAAAAAATGGCACAATGACCTTACAACTTTGATCCAATACATGGAATGACCTTATTTACTCATGGAATAGCATCAAAGGGCTCTTGGTGCTCCTGCACCATACACCCCCCCTAAGAATATTCTCTTGTCACAAGAGAAAGTGTTGAGTATTTATTTGCCTTGACTCATTCGATGGAGTGCAAGTACCACCAAATAGGTATTTGTCAGATTTGTCTTCCTCGAGCAAGGGAAATTCAGGAAGAGAAGAGGAAAGCGAGACATGTAGTAGGTCTAAAAGAGGGATATCAATTAGAGGTCAAAATATTAAAAGAAAATTTTGTAAACACATGGATTTTTTCTTGCTGAAGGGGGGTCATGTTCTTATGATGATGAGAGCATAGGCGACATCGAGGTGCCCTTGAGGTACAAACATCTATGGAAACAATGGGTACCCAAGGAACTTCCTCCAATAAACACTGATTTTTGTGTCAACGAGAGGATATATCGTATAGCACCATCATCATTACATGGTTTGGGCCTATTTTATATGGATGACATAAAGGTTTGTTACAACAAAGTTATTGAATTGATGAAGTATGTTGAACCTTGTTACAGCTAAAAAGATTGGATGCAGTTGGTTTGATATACACGAAGTATGCGTAGGTATGCACTTTCAGCAAATTATATATAGCTAAAAGATAAGTATCAAAGTAAATGAGTGGCTATGTACATTGATGGAAGGCCAAAAGCATCAGGCAATATTGCAGGGTTTATAAATAGTACATGACCTGGGTCAACAAATAAGCAACCCAATTGCATATTTGAGCCACGCGAGGGAAACCGTGTATTCGTATGTGTGATAAAATCAATAACTGCAGGGGAAGAGTTGCTAATCGATTACAATTTGAATTGCATAGATAGAAACACAATTACTATAGGGGTGGTACATACTATATACCATTTTACCCAACCTCCAATTAATGACTCCAATATACCATTTTATTATCATGTTTTTTTTTCATAAGTCTATTGGTTTCATTTCGGTAATGTTTTTTTATATTTAATTTTTGTCACAGCGAGACACTGATCATATTGGGAAGGCTTCGACCCAGAGCATAGATTGTGGTGCATCTTCAGGCGCTTCTACCCGACAGGTTTACCTCATTGTAATTGTACAAATTAGATATGAGCAAAATGTTTTATTATTATGTTTTTTTTGTAAGTTTATTGGGTTAATTTCGATAATATTTTTTATATTATTGTCAGAGTTGGATGATAGGGGAAAGGCACCATTAGTAGAGGAGAGCATCCATAGGGAAGTGCAGTCACTATTATGCAATGATGACATCACATATTTTACAAACCCTCTGGATATGATAAAGAAGACCCCCAAAAAATGCAATGAAGAAATCCTTTAGTTGTTATTCATAATGCCTCAAACAGATGAGATAAGAGAAAGGGTTAAGTTATTGACTGAGAGAGCATGGAACTTGCAAGTAAGTTGTCATGAGATCTTTAATTATAACACAAATTCATTCATGGTTTTATATTTTGTACTCTTTTATGTCATGAACTAAAATATGAGTTATTTTTACAATAATTTTTGCATCCTCATGATGTTGATGGCCATGATCAGGGTACTGCAAGTGCTGCTCAGGGAGTAGGGGTTGGTTCAAGTGTCAATCCCAATCTTCTTGCACATTCATCACATCATCCGACCCCATCATCTGTGGCTATATTGTGGACTAAAATTTTGGCAACACATAGCATGCAGGCATCGCATACTGCATGCTCTTGCAGTGAACAAATGCTAGAACATGTGTCGGGACATGTACCTGGGGATGCAGAGGCCACTACTATTGGTGATGTTTTAGCAACATTTCCTGGATATTCCCATATTACTAGTACGGGAACATTATTGGTCACATTTATGGCGACCGAGGATTTTCTTCCCATAAAGATAGAGAAGGTCCCAGGTACTTTAAAATGTTTTAATTATTATTATATATAATCCAATTGAAATTTACCTATTTATCACTCTTTTTAGACTAATGATCCCATGATCTTTTTGTGGGAAATTATGTTTTTTATAAACATCTAAATGATATTACATTGGAGATCTTCGGGCCGACCATATGTACATGATGGAATGCCCAAAATCAAGATTTAAAAGATGAGCTCACTGACCATTTAGTTGTGTTGTTCGATAATAACATATTCAACCGAACCAAGGTCCTTAAGAAAGCTGGTACCTATCTAAAGTATGTGAGGGACCAATATAGGTCACATTTAGAGAAGAACAAAAAGTACGAGTGTGCCTCATGATTCCAGAGAGGGAGTGGAAGGACCTAGTGTCAGATGGAAAGGAGAAGGCTGAAAAGAAAAAAGGAAACACACCACCGGGCCTATTACTCTTTCTTTTTACATAATCTAATGTATTTCAAACTTTTCATAGGTTGTTCGACACATCGAAGGCAACAAAGGCAAGACTAGAAAAACATAGGCAACACAAACTTGGCTCTGGTGATTATATGAAAATTTCCGCATGAATTAAAAGTATCAATAAATGAAATATTGCATCCAAATAATAAATTGCAAACAGTTTTCGTTTTATCACACCATAGAAGCAAAATTCATGATCTTATGCAAAAATGCAGGGCTCTAAATTCAATAGAGTGCCCATAGAAGAGGACCTGAAGATTGCCTTTTAGCAAGGCTATGGAGTCGTGGCTGAACACCTAAGAGTCTTGACTGGGCAAATAGAAGCTTCCACTACATCCAACACACACGTAAATAAACTCAATGAAGTTTATTAAAATTGAATAGTTGTGCAATCTATTCAATGTTAATTTCCACCATAAAGTAATTATGTGCCTATTTGTTTTAAATAGGCAAGCAATGAAAATAGTGCACATGACATTGGAATGCAGCTTGGTGAGGGTGGAGCACAACCTGCAGATGAAGGTCATGGTATGCATCCCGGTACTGGATGTAATCATGTCCTATACAAAACATAGTATGGATTAATACAATTAAACATCTCTAGTTGCAATTAGTGTATTAATTAATGTAATCTTTCGTGTTTCAACTTTAGAGCTTATAGAGTGTGATTAACATGTTAAGCATGAACAGGCTAGACAAGATCAAGAACATGATGTGGCCCCCATCAGGTAAAGAGGACAACTCTAATGTTTTGGATTAAGGCAAAAAACAGGTTTTAAAGGGGCCCTGAAACCCCTTACATAGAAGATTATAAAAGGCTTAGAATCAAAGAATTAGAAGATTAAAATAAAATAGGTTGCAAAAGATAGGACCAAGAAACCAACAAACACCAAACGGGCAGACAAAAGACTATCAAAGAACCAGAACACAAAACCACCGAAACACAGAAAAGCCAAAACAATTACATAAGGCTACGATCCCAGCCTCCAATAGGCTCAGCTTATCAGCAACCATCCTCATCTCTTTGTAATCCACACTCCGAGTCACAACTTTTTTCTTCATGTTCCCCCGAGTCCACTTATAAGGGCCTTGATCAGCCCGACTCTTCTCATTATCATCACCAATATTGATCAAAACTTTCTCTTGTTGCACTTTGTCAAAATTATTCACCATGGCATTCATGGCTTTCGTGGTTTGTTTGACAATCATGTGACTATTGGCCATAATTATCATGAGAGTGGCTTGAATTTTCTTATAGTTTTCTTCCACATGGGTGAGCCCATCCTCAAATATTTTTTGCATCTGATCAATGTCCTCAAAATCTCTGTTGATGCATTCCACCACTGAATTCTTTTCCTCTTCCATCCATTGTCCGTTATCTTTCTAATTTTCCTGAGCAATGCCACAGGAATAGCTTCCATCTTGCTACCCAAAGCCCTTTGGTTGAGTCTGACCTCTTGAAGCTCATGAAAGAGCCACTTAAACATGCTGAAAGTATCAATAGCGTGGTCCATGGCCATTCCCAGAACATTGTCATAGTCATCCCTCTTATCACTCAGCTTTGCACTCTTCGCATGAAGGTCCTTGGTGGTATTATGCAGAAGTGGCAAAGGGGGTGACGAAGGGGGCTTCTCAAGGTTCTTGTTGTCAGGCTTCATGCAAGCCCTATTACCTCCCACAATGCCCTCATAATTAGCCTTATTACTACTAGACACAGGGGAATCCTTGCCAGCCAAAGTGGACAAGGAAGAAACAACCAATTGCTTCTGCACATTCTTACCCCTACCCAAAGAAGATTTAGCCTTTAGGGAAATCTCAGATTTGTTTTTTTTATGAGGGGGAGGAGAATCCGCCTTAGAGTCTAAGTTGGAATCCTCACCTCCTGACTCCCCACCGCTAGTGTTATCCTCATAAGAAGTATTACACGGGGCAGGGAGGGCACGAAAATGGGAGTCAATAAGTACCAAAAGCCCTTCATGGAGGATAGGGAACTTGAAAGGGTTCTTTTTCTGGCCCCTAAAATTAGCCCTCAAGGCAGACATCAGATAAAAAGGAAGGGACACCTTGATGCCATGACAAAAGTGATTCAGAAACACAAAATGATGACCATAAACCCTAGTGAACCAAACATCAAGAGTGAAATATTCCATAATTACCTTGAGGAGTTTCGCCCAGAATTCCTTGATGATAGGGATGTCGTAGTAGCTCATCATTTTCTTCACCATCTTGGCCCTCTTCTCTTCATTTCTAGGGAATTTTTGTATCGCTATCTTCGTATAGTTTTTGTCCTTGTAATATTTCATCCCATCAGCCGAGAGGCCAGTGACATGTGCAATCAAACTCTCATCAATTAGCACCTTGCACCCATGCAATGTGATAGTTCCATCTTTCCAATGCTTCTCGAAATAGGTTGTCACATCCTTATTTCTCCCCTGTAACCTCTCAATATATGGAGTGACACCCCCTTTCTTCAAGAGCCTCCATATTTTCTTGTCCTTCTTGAGCTGCACACAACTTGGAGGTTCAATTCTCTTCCTAGCTCCACCCATTCTTCTCTTCACTCTGTGATTGAAGAAACTCACAGCTTTCAGACTGAGAAATAAAGCCCAAATGAAGCCAATATCGACCCATAAAGCATGCAAATTAGTTCTGCAATAATGACACTAACCACTATAAACACATGCCATATGTGGGAAGGGGCCAATCTTTCTAGATACAAATCTAGTTATGATGGCAAAAGTACTCATAAAATTAGCTTCCTCAACTTCTATCATGAAGAGCAAGCATATAGAGTTTAGTGTCTGATTTATCCTCACTGGTCTAGCTGATTTGACAAGTACTTCTCACTCCCTTATTAGCTAAGTAGCCGGCCACATAGTTGGACTCCCTAAAAACATTGGATATGAAGCTTTGATCAAAAGAGTTAATAATTGACCTAGCCTTATTAATCCAGACTTCGACATTCCAAGAGGGCTTCGATATACCTTTAAGATAGTTAATAATATTTTTGGAATCACCCTCCACCCATACAAGCTTGTAGTTATGTTTTCTAGCTAAATTAAGTCCTTGGTATGCTCATATGGCTTCAGCGAGGTGGTTAGTCTGAATTCCCAAGGGGAGCGCCACCGCTGAAACAAGATTGCTATTATGATCTCACAAACCCCACAAGGACCACTCTAATGTTCTTTTTAACATATATATTTAATTGCAATTGGTGTTGTAATTAATGTAACCTTTCATGTTTCAACTCCAGAGGATTTAGAGGGTGTTTAACATGTTGAGCATGAGGCTATAAGACAAGATTAGGAACATGATGTGGGCCCAACAGGTAAAGAGCACCACTCTAATGTTCTTTTAAACATATATATTTAATTTCAATTGGTGTATTAATTAATGTAACCTTTCGTGTTTCAACTCCAAAGGATTTAGAGGGTGTTCAACATGTTGAGCATGAGGTTATAAGATAAGATCAGGAACATGACGTGGCCCCATCAGGTGAAGAGCACCACTCTAATGTTCTTTTAATTTATGAAATACTTGTAACAATAATAATAAAACATATCAATTTAATATTTCTTTGTTATTGCAGCAGAGCCTCCCTTGCAGCGGCCTCCACATCATAAGTACACAATTAGGCATACAGTAAGATCACGAGCAGAGGGCAAAACAATTGAAGGGGGGCAAATGATTTAGAAAATGATACTCCACTTATTCTTTATTTAGCTACAAAAAAGAAACCAAAAAAAGAGAGATTGTAATCATATTATGTTAACCATATTTTTGATAATATGTTAATGAATGTTAAAAACTGATATTTTTGACAATCATATTTTTTATAATATTTAAAAACTGAAAGAATGAATGTTATATGTTAATGAATGAATGTGAATATGTTAATGAATGAATTTTATATGTTAATGAATGAATGTTATATGTTATTAATGGATGAATGAATGAATGTTGTATGTTATTAATGGATGAATGAATGATTAATGTTATATGATCAGGTATGGAGATAGTCTACGAAGGTATGTTTAACATGATTCCATCGAGAGATGGTAGGTGTGGAGGTTTGTAGGGAGATTTGATAATGAAAACTAATTAAATGTATCATTTTCCTTCAAGTTTCAGATCTCTGTGACAATAGTACTCCAAGGATATAATGTCATTTGGTTTCAAATAGTCTTATATATAACAGGGCATGTTGATAAATGTCTTTCTATTCATTAGAGTCCAATTTCAAAAGGAGGAAGCATAAGGAAATGAAATTTTGGTAACAGGATGACCAACTGTCATACGGTTCTACAACTTTATGTATTAGTGATATCAATGTTCATTATTCATGTTATCTTGATGTGCATATAAATGCTCTGATACTTTTGACTCTCTACTTTTCATTCTTAATTGTTGAGCACTAAGTTGATGTTGCTTTCATTACATTGTCCTATTACTACAAATTAATGATATTTCCTATTGCTTCCATCATGTGGCAATGTACTATTACACTATCGACATAACAAAAACCTACTAAAATGACAATACAAGTCATTCTGATGACATATTGTCAATTATCCTCTATTGGCATTGGTATCCCGAAACACAATAGCATCGGAACCCCCAACACTATCTAAATTGCACAAAATGGATAAATCGACAGTATAGACTTATTTCCGAAAATGCACCTTGGAACACTATCAACATAGTTATACCGATCGAGACTCATCGGCCAGATTTATAGTATCAAAATAGTACAAAAACTTTAAATCGACAATAGAAACTATTCCGATCACCTGGCCATCAACTAAGCTATCCCGATAAATCTTGTCAAGCCGAAAACTAACCATTGGTAAATTATCTTGATATGCTTCCACTGAGTCAAGAATAATTTTTTATCGAATTATTTTTTCAAAAAAAACATTGTTGTGTTTCGTTGCAATTTCGACGAAAATAGATATCGACATATCTTAAACCGATAAACAAACTTCCTCAAAGATGACTTTTTTGGCATAGCTATACCGATCATTTATTGTCGTCAAACCTTCAACATATAGAGATCGACGAACCAACAACATTTTTGATGAGGTTGTTGTACACGCAACATTGACTTCATTGAAATGAGAATGAAAGTTTTCTCCACCTCGTCAAAAAATAGACGACAGTTCGGTGTATTTTTGACAATTTCAAACGGGCGTTTTGCAACATTCTGTGGTTTTTTTCATCGATAGATGAACAAAAATTTGCGACGAACACTGCAAACATTTCCCTTGCCACCAACCGATGATTTTTGGTCGTCATTTTGACAAGAAAGAAAACATCATTACAACGACGAAATTCAAACCAAGGTTTCATTGGTAAATCGTCAATATTTTGTCACTATGTCACCAAACATTCGTCAGAAATTGGAGTCAAATACAATAGAGTACACATTTACAAAGAAACATTTCAAATTTTCCTCAGTGGGCTGAGAAGTAGTAGGAATTCTATTCTTCAACTTGTTAAATTTATCAACAAAATCCCTCGTGGGCTCATGTGGCTCTTTTCTCATTGAAGTTAACTGAGCCAAAAGAGCATGTGAATCTTCTGTTGGCTTAAAACGTGCCTCAAACTGAGTCTTAAGCACATCCCAGGTTGTAATAATTTGAGGTGCCAAATGGTAGAATCAATCATTAGCAGCACCTTGCAAAGTTTCAATAAAAAGACGTATTACTACATCTTCATACTTAACACCAAGAATTGCACATGCAACATGAAATGTTGCAATGTGTTCATCTAGATGTTGCTTTCCATCCCCAAATAACTTGGGAATATTCTTCCTTGACCTTTGTGGAAGAGGATGAAGAGGTAGAGTCAAATTATGAGGATCAAAATTTTGTCCACATGGTCCTAAAGCAGCCATTGCTCCCGGTTGGAAAGACTGAAACAATGCAATTTCAAAGCTTTTAACTTGTGGAATTACCAAATGCCTTGATGCACTTGAAGCTTCACTTGGAATAGGAAACCTCTGACTTGTAGGCAGAAAACTCCTTGTTCTCTGAAGGGAAGAACTTGCATGCACAGGTAAGTAATCAAAATGATGCTTTTGAAGAAGTTCAAAGACATGATCAACAACACCTTGATTTATGCACCCACGAGTATAGCTTTGACTAGCCAGAGTAGAAACTGATTATATTCTCATATCCCCAGCAGAGTCACCAAAAACCTTAGAATTGGATCAAGTAACATAAGATAAATATGACAACTTATGTAAGAGAGGATTCTTGATCCCAAATAGATGTCATTTATGTCTCAATGTCGAAGAATCTGTCTCCCACCTTGTGCTTCACTGCCCCTTCATAGCTGAGATTTGGAGTCTGATCTTGAAGAAATGGAAGATAGCTTGGGTGTTTCCAGATAAGGTGGAAGATTTGGAAGTTTCCCTCTTCCAATTATTTTATCAAAATTCTTTGGTCCCTGTTGTTTCCCTATGTATCATGGCATGCTTGGAAGGAAAGAAACAACAAAATCTTTAGGAAATCATTTTGTTTAGCTAAGATTGTTTTTGACAAGGTGTGCAAATCAATTAAATAAAATATGAAGTTAATTTGCAGTGGCATTAACCACCTTTTGTCCACTTCTATTTCTGAGGAGGATATGAGGATCTCTGTGGAGTGGGGGTTAGTGGATGATATTAGCAAAATCAAAACAAAAAAATCTAGAGACAATGTAATCTGGAATTACCCCTCGGAGGGATGGGTGAAAGTTAACTTCAATGGGGTAGCTAAGGGGAACCTTGGACCTGTTGGAGGGGGGGGGGAGTGGTTAGAGATTTTAGAGGGTTTTGTGTGGCTGTGGTGGCCCTGCCTTTGGGCTCCCAGTCCAATCATATAAATGAAGCTATGACTGCTATGGAAAGTCTTATAATCATTGAGAAACTACAATTTTAAAAAGTTTGGATAGAGGGGGATTCCTTAAATATTATCAATTGCCTACAAGGTTTGGCTAAGCCTTCTTGGAAAAATAAAAATATTATTATAAGAGCCCTTAAGATTATTGAAGGCTTTCATGGGTGTGTTATAGGGAAGCAAACAAGGTTTCCAACACTTTTGCTAACTTAGGAGTTAAGTTATTGACCCCTTTGATGTGGCAAGATGAAAGCAATATGTCCTTAGAGGTGAAGGAGAAATTATTTTTTGATTGTATAAATGGAAAGGTTGCTCCCTTATTATCTCATGATGGCCCTTAGATCGATTTTTATCATTAATGATGCTCAAGGTGGCAGGAAGTTTCTAGATTTCATGAGGTGGACTACCCCGCACGCTTTGTGGGCGATTATGTGTTTTCTCTGCCTCGGCTTTGCTATTCTTTGTTGTTTTTGGAGAGTCTATTGTTTATCTGGCGAACGAGGTGAGGTTGTAATTGCCAAAACCATGGGGGGAAATATTAATAGGACTAGCTGTGAAGGTTGGAAGAAGGAACATAAAGTTTGGAGAAGATTATAGAAAGGGGGGATAACCAATTATATGGAGAAGCTACATGGGACAAAGGAACAGGCTTTCAAACTCTTTGTCAAGGGATGGAACAAGAAGAGAGTCACTCTTTTTGGGCAGACGATGAATTTGGATGAGAAGTTGGTTGCGGAGGTGACAAAGTTGTCGATGGAAGGGGCCAAATTCTTCAAGGATAAAATTCTCTGACAATGCGGTGAAGACTTTTCCCAAGAACGAAGACGAAAAGGAGAGGCTTGTCAAGCACGACAGGACTTACTTTGTTCCCAACCAGGTAAAACGCTTATGACATAAAATGCTGAAAGTGATTATGGAATTTGTTACGATTGATGGGAGGTTTACTAAAGTTTATAACTACCATTTTGTGTTTCTGAATCATTTTAGATATGGGAACAAGGTTTCCTTTCCCTTTTATCTGGTTTATTCCCTTAATGACACTCTGGTTGACCACATTAAGAACCCTAAGTCAAGCCCTTTGGCTCATTAGGGGTTAATCCTTTTAATTTATGAGCATTTGGAAGATAGGGTTAACAGGGTAAAGGCTAGTCTAGATGATAAAGAGGAGGATTATATCCCTAGTGATGGTTTTGATGATTCCGAGTCTGATGACAAGATCGCAGCCTCTAACCCCCCCAAGAAGAGGGTTATAATCCCCAAGATCAATAATGATATTTCATCAGCAAAGGAAACCTCTACTAGCAAGGTGAAGCCCAAGGGGAAGGGTAAGAGGATTATTTTATCTGATTTTGATTATGGGGATAACCAACATCCTAAAGTTTCTGAAAACCAGGAATCAGAACCAATGGAATTGGATTCCTAGGACTTACGAGACATGCCAGAAATGATGTTCGATATCTTGGGAACTACTAGAAATGCCTTAGTTGATATGTACCAATTCCAACGCTAGGCGTTTCATGAAATTAAGACTTTACGTCTTAAGCAGAGAACTTCCTCAGCTAAAATGGTGATTGAAGGGGTTGTGGAGAAAGAGGGTCAAGCAAGAACAAATCAACAAGAAAAAGGAAGTATTTCTGAAAGCAATGAGTGTGCCCTATTGAAAGAAGACAAAAAAAGAATGATGTTAGAGTTCCTTTAGAAAAATGGTGAGGCTATAGAGCTTTTTAAGTATAGATATGATGAAAAGTTTGGGGAGATCAACCTAAAAATGCAGAAAATTGAGATTGCCCTCAAGAAGATCATGGAGAATAGTGTGGCTATGCTGAGAGTGTCTGCTACCAATATGTCGGCTATGGTGGCTAGATTGGAGAAAATGCACAATGACAAGAGCTTTGTGGATCTGGAGATGGATGTTGGGGTCTCTAGCTCCAAGGATATCTCTAGGTCGAGTTAGAGGGGCACGGGGGAGAATGCTCCAGTCAACACCTCCCTCACCATGAGGAGGACTAGACATAACACCAAGGCTGTGGAGGTTCCTATGCCTTAGGATCTTCTTGACCTCAAGGAAGCTGCAAAGACCATGTTAATGCTAGAGAAAGAGGCTACTTATAGTCTCAATATTTTCATTTAGCTGGGTGGTTGTTTTTTGTTGCTTTTTTGCCAGTATCTCGTTGCTTTTTTTGTTATCTTTTCCTCTGGATGTTGTTTTTATGTTGTCCTTCTCTCTTACAGACCATTCTGTTTAGCTGTTGTTAATTCTGGCCTAGATACTTTATTGATCTATCTTTAGATATGATGTATGGGGTTTCAGATCCCCTCAAAACCTATTTTTGCTTAATAAAAAACAAAAACAAAAAAACATATGATAAATCTGATGTGGTGATTAAGATCTTTGATGGTTTCTCTTGTCCCACTATTGGCTCTATTACTCTTTTCCGGTTTAGGTTGGTACTAAGTACTTAGATGTCATCTTTGATATCATTCTTACATTGGATCAATTTCTTGTGAAGTTGGGACATCCTTGGCTCTCTTCCATGAAAGCAATTCCTTCTATTGTTCATAAGTGTTTGAAATTCCCTCTTGATGACAAAATCGTAACAATTAATCATAGCATGTATCAACCCATAACCTGAGGTGTGGAGATGTTAATCTTGATTATTTTTAGTCTAAAAAATTTGAGCCTCTTAAGCCTTGCAGTGATGCTCTCTTTCAATGCTATCAAAAGTAGAAGAATGAGATGATCTTATCTTTGAGTAAGCTTAGATATCCTAAACCCATTCCTCTTCTTCATGATAGACTTATTCTGCCTCCTCATGATGGACCTGGTCTCCTTCTTACACCCTCTATTCCTCCTTTATATGTTGTGGTTCCACCTCCTACATCTTACAAAGGGATTCTCCCGACATCTCCTATCTTTCAACCTAAAAAACCTTCTCCTGTGCATCCTTCTTTAAAAGAAGAGTAGAAGGCTATTCCTATTGATCTTAAACCTTCACAACCATCAGCTAAAACTAAAAGAAATTGTTGTGCGAGAGAACGTTGATGGAGACATCATGCTAAGGCTCGTGAACTTGCTTCTCAAAATATTTCCTCCCTGAAGACACCAAATGTTGATATAATCCCATTTGTCCAACCTTCGCCTAACCATAGTCTGGAGGAAGTTCAACCTAAATCTCCAAGACATAAAATTATTAAGAAAAATGATGGCTCATGTTTTATTCTTATTAAAGAACATATTTTTATTAATCTTGATGAAGAGATGGATGAAAATGATGTTCATGAAAACAATGTTGATGATAATGATGATGAATATGAATATGTTGATGTTGACAATCATTTATCTAAACAATTTTCACAAGCATTAATCCTAGCTCCTAGTAACAGACAAAGTGATCCATCATTAGAGCATGGTCCTTGTTTGGAACTTGTGGTAGCTCCATCTACTATGCTCGAAGTTGCTCCTCTTGCATATTGTCCACCTTCCCAAAACAATGTTGAGCAAGATTGGGAGCTGGATGACTTGCTTGATTAGATTCATTTGTGTTGCACATTCTCTCTCTCTCTATCCTCTCTTTCTTGTTTGTAACCTTCTTCTATTTGTTTCTCAATTCTTCTATTTGTTGTCCCTAATGTTGTCTACTTGAGGACAGTGCAAAGTAGTGAGATCTCTTTTGCTCTCTCTCATGTTGACTCAAAAGACACATGTGCCCTTCTTCCATTGTGGTTCTACTTTCTTTGGGGGATGAGAAAAATTCAATGCAAATATATACATGTGCTGGGTGAAAATTTTGTAAACTTGTAAAGGGTTACAAAAAGAGTGTTTCACGACAACATTCAGGATAATATCTCTCAGAAGGCAAGATACTCTCCCTCCAAATTATAAGGTAAGGCTCCCACTTTCTACTACAATTATTCTACTTTCTTCTACCTACTAACTTTACACTAATCAAAGGTACAACAACAACTTAGTTCTCTTTTTTCAGAACCAATTCCATCCAATTCTCTTATAAGAACAAACTTTTCCCTTAATTTAAATAACTTGAAAACTTGCAATAATACTTAAACTAATTATTTTGCAAAGTAAAGTGTCCATGAAAGAACAAAGTCTTCCGTTACTTTCCTTTTTTGAAAATGACCTAGGGACGGGAACACACACACTTTAGAGCTCAACGATTATCTTTATGTATTATAACTCCTATCAAAAATTGTAACCCAAATATACCGTTAGCTCTAAGATTGACATATACATTGAAAGATATTCCACTCTAACTAGATAGTTTGCGCAACACAGAGACTTCACTTTCTATATTTTTAAATTTAACTCAAGGGATAATTTGCAAAAGCAAAAAGACTTGAAACAATATTATCTTAATCGGATCCCAATTATTGAATCTTCAAAGTAACTCAAAGATTACTTGTAAAAATCCAAAGTTCTTCAATATCTATCACCAATAAATTTCACCAACTTTAATCAATTGAGATCATATGATACTAAATGACATAAGAACATCAAATATCACACAAAGATTGAATTCAAAACAAATTTTGAATACCAAGCTTCAATCCTTCTTGATTAAATTGTAAATTCACAAAAAGAACACAAAGTCTCAATTTGTTTTTCACTTGGGTAGAGTTTTGTTGCATAAAATAAAGATGGAAAAAGATCCTTATTACAATAAAAATCCTCATATATATAGAAGAGGGGTGCAACATGAAAATAGGAAAATATAACTAAACCATGACTAAGTCAAAGAAGAGTTTGATTTGACTTAGGACTTGTGCACTTAGTAGGTACGCAAGAGAAATTACAAAAAGACACTTGAAGTGTCGCAGGATAAAACAAAAAGCCACTAGAGAATCATGAAAATGACTAAGTGTCACTTTCCTTAGGTAGAATTCTTATTCTAAATTCCTCAAATTTCTGGAAAGCATGCTTCAACTAAACTCCATCAGGTCCTTGGGTATTACTAGTGATGATTTTGACTCTAGTAATGGAATCCTCTAAATCAATATGACATTTCTTATGCTTCCTCGGAATAGTATCTAAGAAATCCAAGATAAATTGAAGGTCAACCAACTTATCAATCGAGGATAAAGAGAAATCCTCTCTATCAACTTCAACAATTACAAGTAAACTAAATTCTTTAATGATCTCATCTACTGGTAGCACTTTCCCATCTTGATCAAGAAACACACATGGAATTTTTGAAACCTTTGTAACAATATCTTCCTTCCTGTCAACACATTCCTTTAAAGCCTTCCTCATATCCTTGACTAAACACTCAAGAATGTTCATTTTGTGTTCTAAGGCTTCTCGTTGCTCCACATACATGCGTCATGAAGGAATAACATTATTCTGTATGAGTTCATCAGGATCATAATCTTCAAATTTCAACCAAGCCTCAAAGTCTCTTTCTTGTGTTTCGAGGTCTTGGGAGAATACCTCTATAGTGCTATATATCTCTCTCCTGATGGTATCAAGGTTATTGACAATGGTACTAGTTGAACCTATGAGTCATGTGTCTTGACTCAAAATACGATCCATCCATTCTTCCACAACTCTACTAGAAGATGTCGCTTGCTCAACTCTTTTAACAACTTGCTCATCCAAGGAAGAAGTTATTGGCTCAATAGTCTTAGAAGACTTATTTACCTTGATCAAGATCAAAGTGAGTTGATTGATCCTTTATTTGAGTTGATCTTTCTTAACTTTGTCTTCATCATATCTAGCACAAGAGCTTCCAAAGCTGATATTGCATCACTTGGAGCAGATTCATGAGTCTGTTTTCCCAACTCAACCCTCTGAATAGTATAATCAGTATCCTATACTTGACCAATAATTGCATCTTAAGGAGGAACAACAACCTCAGCATGCTTGTTCTTATCCTTATCAACCTTAACTCTTGACAGAGTCTTAGCTTTCTTGGTAGTTTTGGATTTGACAGGAACAAGCTGACTGAAATCAAAATCTTCAGGGGAAACAACTTGCTTCTTTCCTTTTCTGGGCATTAGAAAACAACAAAGGTGGCAAGGTACAATCATCTTCCCCACCAACCACCACATCCTAGGAAGGATTGATAGAGTCCTGAATAGTTGTAGTCATAAAAGGAGAGGCTATGGTGATCACATTGGTGGGATTTTCTAATGAAAATTCATAGGAGTAGGCTCATTGATGAACTTATCAAAATCATCTAATATAGATGCAGACACTCCAGACAATGTGGAAAAAGCCGAGAAAACATTCTCAATATTATCACGGGGTGTGTCTAGCGTTGACTCAATAACACTTGTGGAAGATACATGAAAAATACTTAATGAAACAACACTTGAAAATATCAGAGGCCTCAGATCAAAAGTAGAGATAGGAACTTGCAATGTAGATGTAGGAGAAGATACCTGGAGAAAAGATTCATTTGTTTGTGGCAACTCTTCTACATTCAACTCATCTTGTTCCTGATCACCCTCTTGTTCATGAGCTAACTCTTCATCGAAAAATTCACCCTCCTCTTGCTCATTTGGTACATCCATTTTTGATATCTCTTGAACATTAAAAATTGAAGGCTCTTCCTAAGATTTACCTTTCTTGGATCCAACTATGAATTTCAATTTAGGAGCTTTCGCTGGAACCACAAGATCCTGTTTGTTCTTGGTTCTAATCTCATATCTCTTTCCCATTCGGGCACCAATATCGTCATCGGAACTAGAGGAGAAAGGTTTTAGGGGAACACCACGTAAAGATAACCAAATATTAGTATTTGTGAGAATACTCTAAAAATGTGCTCTAATGGAAATACACTCCTTCTGCAACCATTGAATAAGAGGCAAAGGAGTAGAAGAAACCCTATTCTTTTCATATAAAGGATCCAAGATATCACCATCCTCTTCCAGATCATTAGGAACATTGGCAATACCAAAGTTCTCAATTTGCTCAACTGTAAAGTAGCAATAATCAAGTTTCCTTATATCATGTTGGGATCTACAATCAACCCAAACATCTTCGATAAGATAAACATGCACATAGGCCTTCTTCAGTTTGTTTCTCATACCCCTATAGTCAAAGTCCTTCCTAGCTTTGAAGAATCTCATGGTGACTCTTCTCATCTCATCCTCCATGGCTCTAGCCTTAAAAATACAATTGATAGAATATCTTCCAATGGAGAGAATTTCAAACCTGTCTTATGAGAAGCAGATTGGGACTCATGTACTGTATTCATCTGACGAGAAAGCTCTATTAGCACAATCTTGTCAGAAGGATATCTAGGGAGCATGAAGGGCTCACCATTGAAACACACAACCCTACTATAGGTAAAAGTTGGAAACTGAAGAAACATGCATCCATATTGATTAACATCTTCCCATGCGTGATCAAACACCCTTTTATTATATAGGTTTTTATCCATCATAACCATATAATAACCAAAGAAGGCATCATTGACTCTTCGAAAATGACTATGACTTTCTTTTAAGACCAACAGGGTATAGTATTCATGTACCTCAACTTGCCTTTTGTCACCAGTAGTGGTCAAGCCAGGAAAGTGTCTCATCGAGGCCGCAACATACACCAAGTAAGTAGTCATGTAGAACTTGAGAGTAGTGGGAACCTTGGTGAGTTGTTCACAAATGGCATCAATAATTTTTTCCACAAAATATCTTCTCTTTATTATGTTTGATCCCATCGATGTATTGATACATCCACTTATGGTAAGTATTAGAAGTGGGGAGTGCTTTAACTCTACTCAAAAGAGTTATCAAGTCATTGACTTCTTCAACGAAGTCACACCTGGGAAGAGTTTCCGACCATCTTGCAATAGTCGGCCTTGGAGTTTTAAGCCAATTGTCATTAATATTACGCATACACGTGTCAGAATTTCTGTCAAAGTAAGCTACAACTGATTGCATAGTGACATCTGAATATCTCTCAATACTCGAACATTTGAACACTAAATCAAAGAACTCTTCATCAACCCTGATTAACTTCTTTCCAGATTCATCTTTCACACTTCTGCTTTCAGGATCAAAATGCTTCGCCACTGCCATCACAAACTTAGGATCTTGTGCTGACATGGGAAAAGTTGCAACTAAGTGTATACCACTATTGATAATTGCTTCCATACCCCGATATGAAGGTGGTTTCTTGATTCTCTTGAGAAATTCTTCTAGGTCAACATGACCTATCTTTGTGTCTCTAATATGATTAATATTATAAGTAACTAAAGAAGAAGAAAAAAATGGATGTAGGTCTTGCTTCTTGAATTTCATCCCTCTTTTGTTTGGAGATACCTCTATCATTATTATGATAACAATATTGAGAGAAAGAGAAATTAAATAGTATCAACATGATACACCTAATCAATTCATTTTTGTTCATATGATTTGAACAAACTCTGACAATAGTACAATATAGATAATTAGGTTTTTCAAAAACCTATTTTTAAATAACTTAATATTTCCAAAGTAAATGGAATGAAAAATTACCATTTACGTGTGTGCAAATAAACAAATTTCAAATAAAAATATTTGATAAAATTCATTTATAAAAGTGTACAAAAAATGAAAGTAATTATAATTCATTTAAAAATAATTCAAATACTCTTTGGAAAAAAATCCCCCAAAACAAGTGTAATTCGGACCCATAGATCCGAAATACACATATTAAAGAAAAAACACCAAAGTGTTGGTCAGGTCTATAGACCCGCCATACACTTTAAATATGGCATAAATATCATATAACACAGGGTGGGTTCATAAACCAGCACTGCATTTTCAAATATTTTGAAATGGTGTCGAGTGGGGTCATAGACCCGACATACACCATTTCGTGGTTTACGACAGGCCTACGACCCCACCAAACACCACTTGAGTATTGAAAGAAAACTAGGGCATGACAGGGTGTTGGTTGGGGTCTCCGACCTGTCATACACCAAGCTGCAAGACGAAGGCCTTGCCAACACCATGAAGAAAAACTGCTATATAGAAACAACGTGGTGGGTCGTCGGCCCTCCACAACTCCATAGTGATATAAATACAATGTGCAAGTAAAACTTGGTGTCGTGGCGAGGTCACAGACTCGCCACGAACCAATCAATGGTGTGTGGCGAGCCTACGGCCCCGTTACGACACCACTGTGATATAAATCGATGAATCAAATAAAAACCTGACTCCGATCAAAAATCCGACCGGGTGAAAAGCTATGAAAAACGATTTGATAAACATGTAAATTCATGAAAAGAGTAAAACGAAAAGGGTTATAAAAACCCTAAATCGAAGGGAAGAAATTCATACCTGGAAATGGAAGTTGAGAATCCTTCTCCTTCCAGCCACAAATTCAATCTTAGAGGGATTAAAATAGAAATTAAGGAGATAATTTAGCCTTTAAAAGAGGGAAAATAGACTCCTAATCCAACACTTCAAAAATTCCACAAATAACTCAAAGTGTATTAAATAAGTGCAATTCGGGTTTATGAATCCGATTTGCACCTATGAAGTGTAATTCGGGTCTATAGACCCGAATTACACCTAAAAGGTGAAATTAGCCAAACGAGGTGTAAATCCGGTTTATGAATCCGAATTACACCTAAAAGGTGAAACTTGGTGTAAATTAGGTTTACGGACCCGAATTACACCTAAATCGTGAAACTTGGTGTACATCGGGTTTACGAACCTGAATTACACCTATATTGTGAAACTTGGTGTAAATCGGGTTTACGGACTCGAATTACACCTAAATTGTGAAACATGCACAATTAGCGAAAAAGGGGTAAAACGAGGAAAAACACACTTTTGACTACACTAAACATCTCAAAAAGCAAACCATAGAGCATGAAAAACCACAAACGAGTGAAATTTTATGGGGTAACCTCATTTTTGCTAATGCTAGAAACGAGGATAACAACATGATATTCATTATTTATACTGACCCCAAAGTTAAGTAGAACCCTTATGTGTTTCGTGTTTTGTGACCATTATCCTTTGACTTGTCCTTTCTTGAGGGCATATCATTGTGATAACATGTTTGACTTTTGGATGCATGTATACTACCTTAAAGCAATTTCTCCCATCATGGTGTATGCAATCAATTTAACGTGGGGGCATACACTCCACTTAATGTTTCTCTCTTTCCATATCTTAATACTCAAGTTACTTTGCAAACTTAGTCATTTGCTTTGTAATTTAGGTATTTTTCTTTTCACGACTCATGGTAAGTGAACCTTACTAGGCTAGTAGTCGTGGTTCTCTTTCTTTCTCTCTTTTATAATGTCCCTTTTATCTTGATCTTGAAGTTGTAAGATACCTAAAGTCTACTGAAGGCTTGGTGTGTCTTGCCTCTTTGACAACTTGATGAAAGCTTTTCAATGTGAATCTTTGTACTTTATCGAGAGTATGCTTAGTCTCATACTCTCGCTAAAGTGGAGGCTAAATGTAGCGTCCTAAATTATACTCCTTTACAATTTTGTCCTCATTTGGGCCCTCGCCTTGGTTTTTGTGTACCGAGGCCTAATTGGAGACTTTCAGATTCTACTCATACCATGCACATTTGTCATGTTTTTGAATCCACACTTCATTTCCTCCTTAATTTTTGGTGCCTGATTGGTCAAGACCAGGGCACCCAATGCCCTGGTCCTCCCAATTAGGACCCATTTTTGGGACCCTTAATGGTCACAACATTTGAGCGAGAATCTTAACCCTGTGTCGGCTCATGTCAGAAAATTAAGTTGTTTTCGACAAGCAAGTATAAAAGGAGGTCTATCCCTCTCATTTGGAGATACATTCAAGACATTCGAATACACACATAAATTCAATTTGACATCAAGCATTCAAGATCAAGTGAGCAAGCAATCGGTCTTCTTTCAAGCATTGGAGCAGAGATAGAGTCAAGATTCAAGCATTGAAGTTGACATTTATGTTCTATATTGTTGAAGACTTCATGAAACCCTAATTCCTTATGGAGACAAACAAAACTTCACAAGGAGGTATAACATTTGTGTTTCAGTCATTATTCAACATCTCCCTCAAAAGGAGAACATTTCTATTATTGGAATTCAAACATATTTCATTTCTATTTCATGGTTAATTCAAAAAATGGGGTTTGACCTAAGGCAAACCCCCTATTGCCAACCTATTTCCCTTCTCTACTATGTGCAATAATAGGTATGGAACCGCGATCTTCAGAATTGGCTTTATTTACTGTGATGGATCGATCCTTCATTGGAGTGCGAAAAGTGTAGAGGACCAGGGCGACCACGACCACAGTCCCAACAACTCAGGAGCTCCTTTTGGGAATAAATCCAAATACATTTACATTCCTTAGATCGAGGTTGGTGGCTCGATTCGACGACTGTAGCTCATTGTTCATGCATTTTTACATCAATTTATGTACATTTACCCTAATTTCAACATTTTCACAATTCAATTTAAAAGAGGGCAATCAAATCAAATTCAGTAAATCCAATAGAATTCTCAGCCCTTATTCTTGCTGGTTTGTGGCTAGATCCATTGGGTTTACCCCTCTTTAATGTAATTGGTCCCTAAATTAAAATTAGTGGTTTTCATCCTTCTTGTGGTGGAAATCCTAATTTTTCACCACAATACGTCACACACACACACACACACATCTCAAAGGTTTCCCTGCAACTCACTTGCAACCCTATTACCAAGTCAATCCAAGCAAGGAAATACTAATCCTTTAAGCCGCATGCTAAACCCAGAGACCCCACCTAGACGCAGTTGGGTAAACCGTCTCTTTCAGTCAAAACTAGGTTTGAACCCACGTCTGTAAACATAAATCTTAAATATAATGTGAACAAACTCTTGATATCAAACTCAATATATATTTACCAAGTATAAAATTAAATATCTTTAATTTTATTTATTTAAATTCCATACAATTCATTTCATAGCTAAGTTAATCTCTAACTTACTATTAAATGATTTTGCCCTTAATCATATATAAAAATTAATTAGTTATTTTATTTTATTTTTTTCAATATAAAGTGCCTTTACTTTATTGGTGAAGTTAGATTTGCCTTCATTTTTTTCAAGCAAACATTATTCCAAAAATATAAATTAATATTTGGCTGAATCAAGCGATCGGCAAGCATGTCACAAGGGATGAAGCAGGGGAGAGATTTATTTTTCACGCTGTGATTCGAACTCCAGACCACTGTCAGACATGGATAGAGCTTGCGATTATTCCTCTACAGAATGTGAACCCGAGGTGAGACAAATGCGCAATAATAATTTATGCGATGTTATGATATTTACCGTCAAATTTTGTGGTTAATGTCTTTTTGTGCTGCCCCGAATCGCTTTTCCATTTTTGATCCGTTTTATTCTCGTCTGCTGTTAAAATCGAAATTCATTTGCTTTCTTGGACATTTATATCTATTTTGGTCTTTGGTTTTCTTTTCTCCTGGTAGATTAAAAAGTTGCGGAAGGATTTGAACTCGGACGCAAAGGTACTCAATTTTTTATTTTTTATCTATTTTATCAATTGCTACGTAATTTACAAATCTATATGAGTGCATGTGGAATGATTTTTCAAAATAATAAGAAATGACTATAACAAATAGTTTTGCAAATAATTGTGAACCGGCCCGTATGAATTTTAATTTATACATTCCCCGTGCTGTTAAAATAAACAACAAAACACTAACCAAGGCATCGTGTGAAGGCTTGAACTGTGCTGATCTCTGCAAATTCATTTTGGTCTTGAACTGGGACTTTGCCATATAGGCCAATTCTTTGCCAACCTAAATTGATAAAATATCACCAAAAGTTGGTCGAAATCACAAAAAAGTATGCCTTCAATTCGCTTTCGGTGCTGCAAAGAAGAAATTAAGACATTTTGACGAAATAAAGTAAGGTAGATTACTGGTTTCTGTTTTATTCTTCTTTTCCGTTATCTTTAGGCTTTTAGGTAGTGAGTGGCAAGTCAGATAGTTGGAGTCAGCTTGGCTTGATAGGAATCGCTAAGGTTAAGGTTCTGGCAAGTTTTACAGAGTCATAAAATAATGATTGAGGGTTTGATTGAGCTTCATGAGAATACTCTGTCCAGATCATGAGAGCATATTTGCTTATTCATATTGACATTTGACTCTTCAATCTGCTATTTTAGTGGTGATTTTCTTTTACTTTGTCCCTTGGGAAATTTTGGGTGAGGTTACAGGCCATGGTGAGGGGTTAACTTGGGCTACAGTGTGAGTTTTAGGATGCTCTTTCAAGGAAATGGAAGTTCACTGTATATTAACTTGTTCAATGCTGGAAATGAATTTTTAGGAATCCGAGGGGAGCTAATTATTATAGAAATTATTTATCTATATCAAGGTGTTGGGCAATAAAATTCAATTTACAGAAGGTTCAGTTGATTTACTTAAATTGCATGATTGGGAAATTTTTGGTTTTCAATTCTCTTTTCTATAACTTATGGTCATTGAATTGAGAAGGTTTGTTGTGAAATGATCGTTCTCCAATTTTAATTTTGGGGTGCACGATAAGATTTATGGCAAAGGATCTGTTTAGATTCTGTTATAAAATTGAATCATGAAAGGGCATCGAGTCAGCAATTTCAATTGATTGTGATTCATATGCATAATTAAGATTGAAAACATTCAGGGTTTATGTCAAAAGGATGCATCAAACTACAATTTTTGCTGTTCATTTTTCTCTAGATTGCCGGTTCGGGTTTGGGCACGGGTTTGGGTTCGAAGAACCCGGTAGCCGGTACGGCAAAATTTTGAAAAGGGGTTTGGATTCGTTTGGGTTCGTTAGTACAAAAACATGTAATTTTTATATATATATATATATTTTGACATTTGTGAAGCGTATAAGCATGAATTAAAATTTGCATGTCACATAGCATCATATAAACAACAAAACAAACATAAACTTGTAATCATAGCATCATGATCATACCATAATAGCATCATATACATCAAGTTTGATATCAAAATGACAAAATATTCAAGTATCATTGTTTCAACTTTCAACAATCTAAACTTAAAGGTTAATCATCAAATGGATCATCTAATTCATCATCCTCCTCCTCCTCCTCCTCCTCATTGACATTGACATTAGATGAGCCAATGCCACTTGCACTTGCACTATAAGTTGGCTCAATTTCCGAGTCATCAAGTGTCAATGCAAGAAGCTGAGAAGCAGGAGCATCCAGTATGCTCTGGCTCTATATCCCACATCTTTGGAATGCACATATACTAAATTCTCCGCTCTTTTTGATAGCAGCCTATTGCGCTTTACAGAGTGGATGAAAGAGTATGTGCTGAAGCAGATGAACTAGCAACCTATGAAGACAAAGTAAACAATTAAAGTTATATATTAATAAAAATAAAATTACTAGCAACCTATGAAGACAAAGTAAACCATAAATAAACCAAAACTTGTAAATTTAAAATTTTAATTAATTAAACTTACTTGTGATAAAACTTTTATAGCGAGGGGTTGTAGGTGTTGGAAGCATGTGCCATGGAAGTACCACCAGCTATGAGCATCCTTCTTGGATCTATGACGAAGTGCATCAACACTTAGACCATTCCTATTTGCGAATTCTATGAACTCATTTGTAACAACATCTCGCAAATCATCATCGGGATATAGTCTAAGAAATGCTGCCTTGTACCCATCAGATACTTCTAGATCTCTCCATGGTGGAATCCTTCCTGGTTTATCAAGAAACTGATTGCTATAGTACTTAGGTGTCAATGCATAGGCAAGAAGGTGCAAAGGAGTGGTCATCTTATTCCACCTTTCTACAATAATTACTTCCAGTTCTTTGAGGAATTTCTCCTGAGGATCATTCTCTTTTTCATTTATAGTGACCTTTATTTTTTCAAGCATTGAGTCAATGCCATCATAAATCTCACCTATGTAAGGCCTATCCATGTCTGTATAGCGAATCATGCTCATGATGGGCTCAGTGATACTTAGGAGATATGTAACGAGATCCCACCATTTCTCACTCAATATTCTATCCCTAATTTTTTCTGCCCTCTCAGTGCTACTTTGCTTCCATACAATCCAATTGGTGCTGATCACCATATTGCATAGTGCCACTCTAACTTTCACAAGTCGTCTTAAGACGATTGTGTTGATGCAAAACGGGTCTCAGCAACCTATAACACAAATTAATGCCAAATGATTAAAAAATAAAGCCAAACTTTAAAGAAGAATACACAATATAGCTTACACAATGATATTATGAACATTGAAAATTAAAAAAAATCAGAAAATGTAAAATTAAATTACAATTTCACTTACCTTCAATAGCTCCAAATTCAAATAGGTTCTAAAAATCCCTTGAGACATGTGGTGGTTTGTGATGAACATCTGGATGTCCTCAGCCTCTGCATACTGCATACACATCTCTGATCCATTTTATTTTTTGTCCAATCCTTTGTAGCATAAGATTGAGTGAATGTACCGCACAAGGTGTCCAAAAGATGTGTTCATAGCGTTGCTCAACCAACAAACCAGCAGCTCTACAATTTTTTGCATTGTCCGTTATGACTTGGACAACATTGCGGGATCCCACAGACTCAATGGCAGAGATGAGAATTTCTGCAATAAATTGGCCATCTTTTATTTGGCCCTCACAATCCACAGCTCTCAAAAACATTGCCCCTTTAGGGGACACCGCAATGACATTGATCAAGGGACGGTTTTTAGCATCTTTCCACCCATTTGAAACAATTGTTACACCTGTCTCAACCCATGAATCCCTTATGGGTTTCAATGCATCTTCAACCCCCTTCATCTCTTTCTCCAATAATGTTCCACGTACCTTCTCATAACTGGGGCCCTTATACCCTTTTGGAGCCTCATTAACACTTTTTATCATTTGCTTCCAATATGGGGAGCGAACAACATTGAATGACAACCCATTTGCATAAATGCACCTTACTATATTTTCGTCAGTATTGTCTCTACTCTCATTTTGGAATGCGGTTTCTAAAGGCCCCTTTGTTCTTTTACATGTCAAGGGTGGTTCACTTTGAGGTTCATTTGTGGCAAAGAAGGGGTGGTCTTCTACTACAATAGTGGGATTAGAAGGGCCTTGCATTCCCTTTGTTTTCTTTGATGCGGTTTGGTTCAATCTACGGGCTTCCCTCTCTTCTGCCGCGTCATGCTCCCTAATATATTTCATCACTGTCTCATCTGGTATAGGTTTACCATTTTTTCCAGGGCATTTTTTGATGCCTCTTCCTTTTATTCCACACAAATGACCTACCACCCGATAATATGAACTATTATGTTCAATATCACATCCATGGCATTTCCAACGGAATCCCCCACCTCCCAGAAGTTGTTTTATAATGTCCACATATTTCCATAAGGGAGAATTTGGATCATTTCTTTGTTTTGCAATTATTTGTTCATTGCCAATGGAGGAAGATTTCTTTGTTTTGCAATTATTTGTTCATTGCCAATGGAGGAAGATTTCTTTGTTTTGCAATTATTTGTTCATTGCCAATGGAGGAAGATGTAGATGCCATTCTAGTTCCTATGGCAAGAAATAATATAAACATATTCAAAAACAAAAACTAAATAATGAAAAAAAATTCAAGTTTCATGTTTGACAATTTGTGAAACAAAAATAGTTGGAAAAAAATGTTCAAAAACCTACCTCTTGCAGCCAATGGAAGCTTGAAAATGTATGGAAATGATATTGCAACACTTGTTGAAGCTTCAAAAATCAGTCTTCAACTCCTCCTCTTTGATCTTGGAAGCCAAATTTTGTTCACCCTTTATTCAACTTGTTCTCATAAAACTTTTGTTTGCAACACAAATGAGGTGAAATGAGTCAATAAAATGTTTTAGAAGTCAATTTTAGATTATAACTCTCACTTTTTACAAGGCGGAATTGAAAAAAAAATTAAATTTGCATTGTTTTGTGACTTTACGGGCCGCCCAACCACCTGGGTTCGACTGGGTTCGACCAGGGTTGAACCCACTCTGGGTTTTTTGAACCCTGGTCGAACCCAGGTCGAACCGGACCCGTACCACGGGCCCGGTCGAACCTGGACCCGTACTAGGGGGGCCCAGAGGCGAACCCGGTAACCTAGATTTTTCTTGTTGCAAACATTGGCAAACACTGCTAAGGAACAAAATGTGAACACAAAAAATATTGTAAAGTGTTTTTTCTTCTTTTAAAGCATATGAAACAACATAAAAGGATCCAGATATGCAAGGGAACTTAACAAGAGCTTCAGAAATGGATCTGCTCAGTGCCAGCTAGAACTCAAAAGATCAGTTTAAATCAATGAATTCAATATATACTTCTGGTCTTCTGATTAACAATCATCATTCAATTAGTAGAACATGCTTATTACTAGTTTTTACATTTATTTATAGTTTGTGACTTACACATGGAACAAAATGATTAAATATTAGAGCATGACAGCATTCCATTTACTTGCATTAGCACGGCTTCATAAAAGTATAAATGGATTACAATCATTTGAGTTAAAAATTGGGGAAAAACTTTGGCAAAATTTGGGAACAAAATAACAATGTAATAATTGTGTAAATAGTGAATATAACTAATTTTGTTATTTCATATTATATATAATGCATATATAAAAGAAAATGGTACACGTTTAAAAAGTGAATATTAACTTGGTGTAGAGAAATTAGTTATATTAACTTGGTGTAGAGAATTCTCTACACCAAGTTAATATAACTATTAGAGCATTCAATATAATTTCTCTACACCAAGTTAATATAACTAATTTCTCTACACCAAGTTAATATAACTATTAGAGCATTCAATATATTTTCTCTACACCAAGTTAATATAACTATTAGAGCATTCAATATAATTTCTCTACACCAAGTTAATATAACTAATTTCTCTACACCAAGTTAATATAACTATTAGAGCATTCAATATAATTTCTCTACACCAAGTTAATATAACTAATTTCTCTACACCAAGTTAATATAACTATTATGCATGAGATTAAATATTAGAGCATGACAGCATTCCATTTACTTGCATTAGCACGGCTTCATAAAAGTATAAATGGATTACAATCATTTGAGTTAAAAATTGGGGAAAAGCTTGGCAAAATAACTAATTTCTCTACACCAAGTTAATATAACTAATTTCTCTACACCAAGTTAATATAACTATTAGAGCATTCAATATAATTAGAGCATGTAATAATTGTGTAAATAGTGAATATTAACTTGGTGTAGAGAAATTAGTTATATTAACTTGGTGTAGAGAAATTAGTTATTTTGCCAAGTTTTTCCCCAATTTTTAACTCATGCATAATAGTTATTTATATTATGCATGAGATTAAATATTAGAGCATGACAGCATTCCATTTACTTGCATTAGCACAGCTTCATAAAAGTATAAATGGATTACAATCATTTGAGTTAAAAATTGGGGAAAAACTTGGCAAAATAACTAATTTCTCTACACCAAGTTAATATAACTAATTTCTCTACACCAAGTTAATATAACTATTAGAGCATTCAATATAATTTCTCTACACCAAGTTAATATAACTAATTTCTCTACACCAAGTTAATATAACTATTATGCATTCAATATAATTTCTCTACACCAAGTTAATATAACTAATTTCTCTACACCAAGTTAATATAACTATTAGAGCATTCAATATAATTTCTCTACACCAAGTTAATATAACTAATTTCTCTACACCAAGTTAATATAACTATTATGCATGAGATTAAATATTAGAGCATGACAGCATTCCATTTACTTGCATTCCAAGTTAATATAACTAATTTCTCTACACCAAGTTAATATAACTAATTTCTCTACACCAAGTTAATATAACTATTATGCATGAGATTAAATATTAGAGCATGACAGCATTCCATTTACTTGCATTAGCACGGCTTCATAAAAGTATAAATGGATTACAATCATTTGAGTTAAAAATTGGGGAAAAACTTGGCAAAATAACTAATTTCTCTACACCAAGTTAATATAACTAATTTCTCTACACCAAGTTAATATAACTATTAGAGCATTCAATATAATTTCTCTACACCAAGTTAATATAACTAATTTCTCTACACCAAGTTAATATAACTATTATGCATGAGATTAAATATTAGAGCATGACAGCATTCCATTTACTTGCATTCCAAGTTAATATAACTAATTTCTCTACACCAAGTTAATATAACTATTATGCATGAGATTAAATATTAGAGCATGACAGCATCCCATTTACTTGCATTAGCACGGCTTCATAAAAGTATAAATGGATTACAATCATTTGAGTTAAAAATTGGGGAAAAACTTGGCAAAATATGGGAACAAAATAACAATGTAATAATTGTGTAAATAGTGAATATAACTAATTTTGTTATTTCATATTATATATAATGCATGTATAAAAGGAAATGGTACACGTTTAAAAAAATTCCTGTGTTACACCAAGTTTGTTGGACAGTTTGTAACGTCCCCTTTTAGAAATGCCCTAGTTAATGTTATTTCATATTATATATAATGCATATATACAAGCAAATGTTACACGTTTTAAAAAATTCCCATGTTACACCAAGTTTGTTGGACAGGTTGTAACGTCCCCTTTTAGAAATGCCCTAGTTCTTGCCCTAAGACCACAATTCCAAGTAAGAGATATCTTTTACCAATTAAATTGTTGAACAAGATAGATCCTAGTTGAGACCTTGCAATTGTGCTAGATAATAATCGAAAGCATAATCCATAAAATAGATCTTTCCTACTAGGGTTAGGAACATTATCTTAAGCATTTTCTGTATCTAATACATTAATGGAGTTCAACCGTAAAGGGTTAGAATAAGGAGACATGATAGGGTGCTCGAATCGATCCTCTACCCTAGGCCCAAGAGTGGATATACCATCCCTCTTGGCCTCATATGGCCTTCCACATCAGATATGAGGTGGTGTACCTAGTGAGGTGTCCTACAGTTGTTCCCCCTCATCATACCATCCTTATTCACTTTCCTATGATTGAAACTCCTTAACCCAATAGTCAACCATGGTAGAGATTTGAG
The DNA here is from genome assembly GCF_030272615.1 of Cryptomeria japonica. Lineage (NCBI taxonomy): Eukaryota > Viridiplantae > Streptophyta > Pinopsida > Cupressales > Cupressaceae > Cryptomeria > Cryptomeria japonica. The sequence goes on along the minus strand of NC_081412.1, from coordinate 464,662,218 downwards.
GAGAAACTACAATAGGGTGCCTAGAGTATCCTTATCTTCTAAACCCAAGGGTGGGGCACACCTTGCACCCCCTTGGCCTCATGGGACTATCAATCACCCACCATGAGGTGGTGTACTTAGAAGAGGACCTCATAACAGTTCCCCCTCCTTGCAGTATAGGGTGTTTGAGAGCAGTTGATCTTCTGTCATGGATGTGTTATCTATAGCAGATAAGAATGTGAAATGATAATGCTACTATTTGTCATAAGATGGAGGCTTATTTCATGTTAGGAATTCGTTTACTGTATTTCATTGTTTATATGATAGTTTACCCTAACACAATTTGTTTGAGAGATGGTGAAATGTTATGAGTTTGACAGATGACTATGTCCAATCATTCTTTGTATTTTAATTATGGTCTTTGTGAGAAGCAGTTTGAGTACTGTTTAGGGTTATAAAATGTAAGATATCTTGGTACTGTTTATGACAACTAGAGCAATAATTTAAAAAAAAAATGTACGAGGTGTTGCACCATTTTATGAAGGGCATTTTCACTATGATAAGGAGTATGCCATGTGTTTATTAATTCTTAGATGATGTTGAATTTTTTATTTAATTGGTGCATCAGTATTTATGAGCAGAGTTGTCATACCTTTCTGAGGATCAATACTTTGTTTCTGCCAGAGTTGTAATTTCATCAGTGTCATGACTCACATATGCCTCTAATTATTTGAGAGTCTTGGTAATAGGATCTTAACCAGTCCATAAATGTAGGTGTGTGGTTGTATGCAGCACTCATACACCCCCTCCCCCACACACACACACTATATATATATATATATATTTGGGGTTTCATGTTTGTTCATATTTCAGATTGTACTCAGTGAATTTTCTTCAGCTCAGATTTTATCCGGAGATCATAGGATCCCTGTCCTCTTGCTCCGGGTGTGCCCTGGTATTGTTAATATAGACTGTTCCTTACCTGATTTCATGAGTATTGGCTTATGACTATCGACCTGCTATAATTTCTATTTAACAATATAAGCATCAATAGATCTTATACTGAGCATTTCCATAATTATTAAGCATAAAGTAATCATAGACATTCATGGAATAGACATCAGGTGTATTGAACTCGGAGCATACACATAATGACGCAAAGCATACACATAAATATATGCAGACATGAAGTATGAAGCATACACGCCAATATACGTATTGTTAGATTTCTCATTCACTAGAATGCATTCGTTGATTCATCCTTACCCTGCAGGATGGCAGGATTGTTGCTCTGATATCATTTGTAATGTCCCCTATTAGGACCTAACTTAATTGGCTCTAGAATTCTGCAAATGAGGCCTGGGTTAATGCCTTATTTAGAGCCTGCAACCAGTTTAGTTTTCAATAGATAAATAAACATGTATTTTATCATTGTAGTTTAGTTTTCAATAGATAAATAAACATATATTTTATCATTGTTTCAAAGAGAATTTTAATCATTATCATAATAGATGACCAAATATATGTAATTACACAATGTTATTGAAAGAATCCTAAACATCACTATACTTACTATAATATATGATTAAGATTCTCTTAAGATCTTCCCCAATAACCTACCCGCATCATGAAGTACCTTGGGGGATCATACAAGGTGCCTTGAGCCTGTCCATCAAGCCTAGGAGCACAGAATGACACTTGCAACTCGGCCTCCCGGTCCCTCTCGGGTCACCACTACTTGAATGGACCTTATGCTACTTGCCTTCCTTGTCTGTACCCTATCCCCCCTCCATAATGAGATGGTTTAATGGTGATAGGTGAATCTTATTGTCATTACAAATGCCTACTATATTACTAATTATGCATATATTAAAGGCATTTGGAATGGCTGCATTATCAAATGAAGACATTTAACAAATTAACTAATGTATTCAAGTGCTGATCGATCTTTCTATTCCTTTGATATCCCTTGGGACTGCTGGGTTTCATCCTTTATATCTATCCTTTGGGTGGCGAAGGGTTATGATTGCTCATTAAGAACACAACCATTGGATGTAGGGGTGCCTCTTTGTTTGTTTGGTGATACCTCTTCATAATCACACCTTCCCCTAACGTGGATTAATTTGATTACTCCATTAACAAGATATTTTCTTTTTTCCAACCGATTTGGTAATGATCTAATAATGTGTAATACAATCTATTGTATGATACGATTGGGTCAAGATGCACGATTACTAAAATTGTGAAGTCCTACATTGGTAAGACAATTTCATATCATGGTTCTGCTATCAAATTGTGGGCATGACATCAGGTATGAGCCAAACATGGAGCATACGCATAAGGACGCAGAGCATGCACAAATATATGTAGACATGAAGCATACACGTATTGTTAGATCCTTCTTATTGATGAGAATGCATTGTTTTGGCTTTACCCTGCAGGCTGGCTGGATCAAGGCTCTGATACCAATTGTATTGTCCCCTTATAGAAATGTCCTAGTTCTTGCCCTAAGATCACAATTTCAAGTAATGAAATAGAGTTAGAGATATCATTTAAAAATTAAATTGGTGAACTAGATAGATTTTGGTTGAGACCTTGCAATCGTGTTAGATAATCATTGAAAGCATAATCCATAAAATAGATCTTTCCTACGAGGGTTAGGAACATTATATCTAATTCATTAATGGAGTTTAACCATAAAGGGTTAAGATAAGAAGACATGATAGGGTGCCCGAATCGATCCTCTACCCTAGGCCCTAGAGTGGATAGATCATCCCTCTTGGCCTCATGTGGCCTTCCGCCATCTCATATGAGGTGGTGTACCTAGTGAGGTGTCCTACAGCAGTTCCTCCTCATCATACCACCCTTATTCATCTTTCTATGATTGAAACTCCTTAACTCAATAGTCAACCATGGTAAAGATTTGAGGAGAAACTACAATAGGGTTCTTGGAGTATCCATCTCTTCTGAGCCCAAGGGCGGGGCACACCTTACAACCGCTTGGCCTCATGGGGCTATCAGTCACCCAGCATGAGGTGGTGTACTTAGAAGAGGACCTCATAATAGTTCCCCCTCCTTGTAGTATAGGGTGCCTGAAGCAATCCTCTACCCTAGGCCCAAGAGTAGATATCCCATCCCTCTTGGCCTCATGTGGCCTTTTGCCATCTCATATGAGGTGGTGTGCCTAGTGAGGAATCTATTGCCATTCCCCCTCCTTGTATTCCCTTCCTCATCTTGCCATTGATTGATTGTTACTATTTAGAATTCCATATTATTGCTCATGATATTATATTATCATAAATTAATATGTAATATGTAGAGAATTGTGCATTATAGTGCCTCATATGCTAGGCATACATATTGAACATAAAGATTTACCATACATACCACAACTGAATAATTATGTTACTGTCTGCAATTTAATAACAACTTTGATCTGAACTGATTGCTGGTGTGAGGTTATTGTCTGATTTGATGCCCTTCCATTTGCAGATCTGAATCTCTTCTTCTTTGACTGCTTTCCTCCGTGCTGCCCTAGATGATTCTAACGGCAGTGCCCCTGACATGCTCCTTGTTGCTGTAGGGTCGAGTGGTGGAGCCTTTGTTGCCAAGCCCAAATTAAGGCCTTTGAAACCATACAAACCATCGTTGTGTGCTTTAAGTCATCATTTGCATTAAAATGGAGTGAAAATCAGTTTTTTTTAAACTCAAGAAAGAAATCTGTGCAAGTTTTTAATTGGAGGCAAGAAATGGATGAGTTATCAACCAAAAAATTGCGACTTCTTGGTTGATTCACGAGTTTTATAGGGAAAAATCGCCACAAGTTTTATAAAAACTCATTAGCAGGTTATTGGGAAGTACTTAGCTTGGTAATTCGTGAGTTCTGCAAGTGCTCAGCAAGTACTTCGTTTGGTATTCTGGCTCGTGAGTTTTGAAAGTACTTGACGAGTTTTCAATCTATGGAATCATCCTTAGACTATAGGGTAAAAACAAACCCAATGTGATGTTCCTTCTCTTTCTTAAATAAAATATGCTTCTTTTTTATTGTATTGGGCCATATGGGATGGGATGTCTACTGATTCTCCCTAGCAAAAAGGTGTCCCTGGTACATATCCTAGTTTTTTTTTGCGAATTGGGGATGGTTGGGGCATATGTTTGACTTGTCCCCATGCCCATAAAACATCCTCTATAGGGGATAGGGTCTGAAAATGCAAGGGATGTGTTCCCAGGGTAAGCAGAAAATTTCTGGTTATAAAAATCTATATTTTTGGGTTTTTTGAACCTGTGACTGTACTCACTTTGAACAAGTCTGTGTATGTATCCAGGGTTGGTTCATACCAGGTATGACTTGGGTTCATACAGGTGAACCTGAAAAAATCAAAGTTTTTTGAATAAATTCATTTATTAGTGTTTGTCTAGATGATGTGGAAATCAAGGCTCTCATTTAGGTGTTTATTTCACTCCTTTCTCCATTCAGGGTGTTTACAATAGGCTAAGTGGCTTAGAGTAGCAACAAAATGTGAAGATAATGTCAGTCAAGCTGATGTACATAAATGACTACAATTTGCTTTTCTAGTGGCTTTCAAAACTATAGAAGAAACATGACAAGACTTTTGTTATTTGACATAATGTTTTCAACATTGAAGAAGCCTCTATTTTGTGAGGGTTATAAATTCATAGAGTTATTTAGGGTAGGCATTTGTTAAGTGAGGAAATGGCAGCCAAATGTACTCTTGGGTGGCCATGTGAGGCCATGAATTTATGAGGCAGCCATTGATTAAGTACCCGTAAAACTCCCTGCTCATGCCCTGAGCTATTGTGGCCACTCAAAGCTCATCCTTCATCACTTCCTTTGTTGGCATGAATACTGAATATGAGAACTCTCTATTCTTGTCTATGCTCAGGCTTAGTCTTCATGTCCATTTAGAGTCCTCAATCATATATATAGAAAGATCAATTGAATGAAGGGGTTAATTTAATTAATGATAATCTTCATTTAAAGATAATACATTTAGTAACTTTGATATATATATATATATATACACACACACGTATGCATATGTATACACACATGTATGTATACGTATACATATATGTATGTATGTATACGACGATACTTATATATATATATATATATGTATATGTATATATATATGTAAATACCTATACACTATACGTATATACCTATATAGATATATATACATGTGTATATATATGTATATATGTATATACATATATACATGTGTATATATATATGCATATATGTATATACATATACATATATACACACACTCATATATACACACTTATATATGTATATATATGTATATACGTGTATATACATCATACATGTATACATATATATGTATATATATACATATATATATCTACATATATATGTATATACATGTATATACACATGTATACATATGTATACGTGACATATATATTACAAATAAATATACAGATCAAGATTATATACTATCAAAGTTACCAACCATATTATAATACGGTTGGTAACTTTGATAGTATATAATCTTGATCTATATATTTATTTGTAATATATATGTATAATGAAGGGGTTATAAAAATATATTTATAAAATTATACTATATGAATTAATTAATTTTCTTTTTATATTTTGAGTGTATAAGGGCCCACTTTCTTTAAATTTGTTCAAGAAAAGATAATACAATCAATGAAAAGCCCATGAGCTGGACTGATTCACGACAAAGAATCATATTGATAAAGGAAAAGAATGGCATGCAGGTCAAATAACTACAATTAAGCTTGAACTTTTTACATCCTTTTTACCGTAGGAATGAAGGAGCATGCTATGCCACTTTGAAACATTTTTGGCTGGAATGTTTTTCTCCTTTTGCACGAGAATCCAATATTCATTGTCATTTTCATGATTTGGATGTGGTGGATAAACATTCTTTGTTGGATGGTTCTTTTTGGCTTGATTGGCCTTCTACTAGGTAGATACTTGTTCTTGCTTGACATAGGAGGGAGCCACCTCCATAGAATTTCCTAAATTAGATACCATTTTTGTTGTCAAAAAACATCTTAAAGAGTCGTCAGTTGCCTCAAAGCATGACTTGAACAAAAAATAAGGTGGAAAATTTAGCATTCGCATCCAAACTGGCTTCATATTGGAAGATTTGGTGATGGGATTAAAAGTTGGATGCCATGGCTCAAGCATTAGTGAATGTGAAACCAAAAATGATCACAAATAATAGCCACTTGGTAGAGTCAAAAACTTCAATAAAGAACCCTCGAGTGCTAGGGTATATTTCCAAACTATTTACCATAATAGGTTGCCAATTTTTAGAGATCAACTAGTGTAGATATTGAAGGTTGGGCTAGAGGTGGTTGAAGTAGGCAATTAAATCATGTTCAACAAAATAACCTCATATTCTTTCACCTCATTCCCAAATTCTAGATCAAGGGAAGCTTTAGTGTAGGTGAGGGGCTGAACCTTCCCCTTAGGGGCTCTTTCAAACTTGCAAACCACTTTCACCCACATCAACCTTATTTCCAAGAGTGAGAACACATTGATTCAACTTAATTGTCGAAGAATTCTTGGACTGTAAAAATTTTGAGCCATCATAGGCTGATTTCTTACTTGAAGAGCAACATGAATTGTTGGATTGCAGCAAGGAAGGATACCATTTGTTCGGAGTCAAGGTTATGATTGGAGAACCAGATTTGGATGGAGACGCTCTATCATGCAACTACATGTCCTTTGTGAGTTTTGAAAAAAATCCTATTGTCGTAGGAGGAATTGCAACACTTTGACAACAGAAAGACAACCATAGTGGATCACTTTTGGCATTTTTCCAAGGAGGAGAGAGTTTTGCCATTCACAACATTGCTGATGTGGGAAGAAAGGGTTCTAGTAGGGAGTTGGAGGTTCAAATGCGACATTTTACTCTATCAAAACTATCGAGATATATATTAATTAATTAATTCTAAATATATTTAGTTATTTATATAATATTAATTTTAGAAAATTAATTAAGGGCTTGGTTTTAAAGCTCACATCCCATATAATCAGCCACTAAGAACCTCTTGTTCACTATGAGGCCTCACAATTTCAAACCATGGGGATATTGCTCGAATTGTGGGGATATCACTCCTATTGCTCTAATTGTAGGAATATCACGCCTACACATGCTATGGTGCTAAGTTGTCACTATGGAGATTTAAACTTGGGTCTCCAACATGAGAACCCTATAGGAATAAGTTATTAACAATTTGGCTCAACCCATAACATATTTATATTGTTGTTATGAGTATGTATGTTTTTAATCTAAGTTTTGATTTGGATATTGGATTGAGTATGGGTTCAATGATGCTGGTATGATGTTATTTCCTTGGATATGGGTATGATTATGTATATATAATAATATTAAAAAGTGTAATGTCCCCATGCTAATTTGACCTAGAATTTACCTTAGAATCACAATTGCAACATATTAGGGTTAGGGTTAAATCTTGCCAAGTAAACATTTCTTTAAATAATGTGATCCTAGATTTGAATCTTGCAAACAAAACATAACATCAACACACACTCACACGTGCGCTCACGCGCGCACGCACGCACACCCATATGCACAGACACACAGACACACGCACACACACACACACATAGAGACACAGACACCCACAGACACACACACACATAGACACAGACGCAAACATAGACACAGACATAGACACACACAGACACAGACACACACACACATGCCATTTCTACACTAAGCCCAAGCGCGAAGTGAATGGCAGAGCCCTCTTGGCCTCGACACACACACGCACACACACACATGCACACGCACACGCACGCACGCACGCAGGCACACATAGACACACAAACACACCCACGCAGAGACACAAATATAGACACACACAGAGACACACCAACACACAGAGACACACAAACACAAACACAGACACACAACCACACATAGACACACAGACACAAACACATGCACACACATGCCATTTCTACACTAATCCCAAGAGTGAAGTGAATGGCAGAGCCCTCTTGGCCTCGGTGGGTAGTCATAAAGACATCAATCAAGGTGGCCTACTTAGTGGGGTGCTTGTACCTTCTTTCCCCCATCAATGTCTCATCTTCCTAAAGACAAGTGCCATCTTGCGGAGTTGGGTGGAGGTTTTAAGTGGGTTCCCTGGCTCTTCTACGTAAGTGCCCTCTGGTCCTAGGAGCCATTATGGTCAACTCTAGGACCCCTTTTGCTTACACCCCAGGCCCTTCCTACAAGATGGGATTCAGACAATCAAGCATATCTTGTATTCTATAGGAACATACACTTAAGCATTATCTTTTGTTGCTTAGTGCTTTGGAAGGCAGATCTGATACAGTATCAGTTTGTCTTATTAGGCCTGATTTGAGAATGAATTTACTTTGGTTTATATGCTGTTCAACCTCTATGAGTTGATCCTGGACTGAAGTGCTGTTATGCTGAATGCTTCGATCTTCCTTGGCAAATGTAATTATTTACTGATTGTGCTTGGAATCTGATTCTGCTTGAGAGATTCGATGATGATCCTCTTCCATTAATTGCTTACTCTTTTTATACCTTCATATCTCATTGAGGAGACACATATCCTTGGAAAGAGATCCATTTAAATGGGTCATGTCTCCTCATTGCTGTCTTATTATTCAAATCAGATCTGCACTTCTGATTATTCATTACAATGCTTATTTTCTATTCCCCAAGTTGATCTTTCTTGGATGTATTCCTCAAATGAAATATTCTCCACTTTATATCTTCCCATGTGAGGGAGAGTCACACCTCTTCATAATATCTGTCCGTTGCAAGGGTCACAACCTCTAATAATTATCGCCCTTTGAAACAGTTACAACCCTTCATCATTTCTGCCCATTCCTCTCTACATCCATTAATTCCTCCTTGTTTCACATGCTCCCTTCTTTCTTCTTCCTCAAAATTCCAGACATAGAGATATTTTATCATGAACCCACCCATATTATCTATCAAAAAAAGCTGAAGTCATTGCAAAAGCTAACTTTACTCAGACTGAAAGCATATAAAAACTTATTAGTTTATAACACAGACGAGGTGGCAAATTAGGCTCCTTCCCATTGTCCTTGATGCATTCACAATTCCAATTTGTACATTTTAATTGGCGTGAGAAACATTTGCCACCTCATCCTTGCCTCCTTCCAACTCACAACACTTAGAAAACAAAGTAATGACCTCTTCAAGAAGAGAGACCCACAACTTCTTGGCTAAAACCTCCACAACAATCTAAAGACAAATTTGTCTCTTTTTAATAACATGCAAGTGATCCAAAACATTGTACCTAACCTTGTTTGAGAACATTGCCCACATCTTCATGGAGAAGAAAGGAACTTGCTGTTAATGATAATGTAGCTATGGTCGGATTCCTTCAAGCTGACATAGTCAATACAAATGTCTAATTGTTCTATTGGCCTTAGGCATTTATAGAACCGATTTAAATATGTATTAAATATGCAAATGTAATTATGAATCAGTATATGTATATTAGCATAACCGATTTGCTAAATATCAATTAACCAATGGGGCTGAGTTGGAAGTCCGCCACCTCTTGTATTGGGTCGTGATGTTTTGGAGAGTGCCGACCCTTGGTGAAGGGGCACCTCTGATAAGTATAAAGGAAGATCGAATCTTCCTCCCTTGCAATGAATCATAACACACAATAGCAGATCGAATTCATCATCTTCAGCAATCGCTTGTCATTCACAGTAGGTCGACATATAGGGAGATAGAACCTATTGTCTATTTGCATTTATCTTGATTAGAAGTGCTCGGGGGAGACGACAGCAGTATATCGTCTATGGTTGGGAAGGCATCGATGATTTGTGTTATTGCCTATGGTTAAACAAGCACTCCCGTCAACATGGTATCGGAACCAGGTTCTCTAGCAAATTGCCAACCAGCGGTTCCGTACTTGGCACCATTGATTATGAGGGTTTCGCCGGTGAATGAGCATGTCGTTCATCACCCTCAGCCCTGACATGCCTCCATTTGCCACACTGGATTTGAAGACGTGATCTCAATTCTCTCGCAACTCTTGAGCGCGTCCACGAATGTTTGGTTAATTGTGTTTTTTTAAGGCTCCATCAGGTGCTCCCTCGCAGATGAGAACCTCCACCCTTTGGAAATTGTTAGCGGAGTCGAGTAGGAGCATGACGGAGGAAACCGATGAAGGGTAGTTCCGCAGGCTATCGCCAGGCATGGTGGGGAAAGTTTTGAGCACTTGGTTTTTGTTGTAGTCGAGGAGGATCGAATCCTTGTTGGTGAAGATGAACAAATTGCCGTTGGAAGACAAATGTGTGAATGGGTACAAGTTGTTCTCCTCGCCGATGGTATTCATCTTTACCAGAAACGGGAGCTGGAAGGCCTCCTCGCCTAGTTGCTTCAGGACAAATTCATAATTAAACGATCTACGCCCTCCCACGACGATGATGCGGTCATCAGGGAATATCTGATTGGAAGCTTACCATCTTCTGGAGGACAGCAATGTGGAAGATTCGACCTAGTCGTAAGACGACTCCGAACATGGAGTGAAGAAACATGTCACTCTGTCGCCGTTGCTCCATCCCCCAGTCTGCACCAGCGTTCCATTGCTGGCAAAAGAGACGAAAGAACAAAATGTGTCGGTCATGACGTGCAGAGGCCTAACCTTGTTGCTGGCAATGTCGTATTCGATGGAGTGCGCCCAACAATCCTCGCCTGCTGCTGGTGTTTTGCTATTGCAAAGTGGGTCAGTTCTGCTGATCTGCGATGGACCTGTGAGCGTCTGGTCGAAGATGAGCATTTTATTGGTGTGTAAGAGTGTCATATGCATTGCAAAAATACCCACGTCCTCCACTAGAAGGTCCCATCTTCCTTTGTGCAGCTGGTGTACTCGAACGTTTAGACAACAAACTACAAAACATAACAACATGGATTGAATCCACAGCCGCATTAATAATCTAAATCCTTCCATCACCATCCACTTGGCTTATACAATCCCAACAGTAATCTAAATCTAATTCTTTTGAAACTTACAGTCTCTTTGCTCCCACTCTTGTGGATACTTTGGATACTAAGTAAGATGGGCTCTATCTTGATGTTGCATGAAGGGGGCTCAAACTCTATATATTAACGAGGTGATCGTTAATATCGATCTGTTGAAGATTTCATTGGTCGTCTCTGTGAAACAATGATCTAGACAGCAGTCTTATTGTCTTGCTAAGTATCGCATATGTTGCTTGGCAAGTGTTCGTGGAATGCACACCATCTCTCAGTTAATGGATATATTTGATTATGTGTTCACAAATGATGCTGATATTCAGTAGACAATACGATTGGATGATCAGGCTGTTAAGAACAGAAACCCTTCTTGCAGTTGGGCTTTGTTGTACCTGAAGGGTTACCATGCTGTTCATGCATTGTGAAATCGAGGTCATCAAGAATTAGCTTTGGCTTTGCAAAGCCGCATCAGTGAGGTCTTTGCTGTGGATATGCAGGATATAAAGAGAAACTTGTGGTTCTAGATATCATAGAGGAAATTTTAATAAACTAAATGGTTATAATATATATCGATTTGCTATCCAATGTTTTGGTGTTTTTAAAATCCCCTTGAGAGTGTAGATGGGATGACCATGTTGCTCTAGATACTTTGTGGGTATGTACTAGTACAACTTCTAGAATGCCACCTAGGACAACTTAGAACCTAAGTAAACGTAAGATGTGAATAGGTTTCCACTAATAACTAGATAGGTAATAACTTGTACATATCAATGTTAACTCTTTCTCATATTATCCCATGAAACTTGGTGCCTTGGTAAATCAGTTTGATTGTGCAAGCAATTGTTAATAGGGACAATGCCAAACCTAGTAGAAAGGTGGTATTTTGTTTGACAGTGATTGCATTGGTGTTTGGTGATGGTGTATAGTGCAGACCATTAGTAAGGCAAACTGAGAGGCTATGTGTCAATTTTGAAGACAACAAAAGTAGCTAGATTGCTTAATATCATTTACATTGGCAAAAATCGAGGATAATGCATGCACATTGAGTAAATGAACTAGGATAACCAAGAGAATATTCATAGAAACAAAGAAGCTTGGGAGGATTGTCGTAACCAACATGACAAAGATTAGCAAATTATAGAGAAAAGGGTAAGTAGAATTGACGAATAGTGAGATGTTGAGGAAGAGGAAAAGATGCCCACTCAAACACACCATCAAAGAGAAGCTAATTGGAAGAAGTTGAATCTTTGTATGGCTTACAAAGTTTAAGGAATGGTACAATTTTCATGACATGAAAAATCCCGAGCATTCTAAGAGTTAATATGCCACCCAGATTGGCCAATGAAATTTTAGAGAAAATATTCTAGGAATTTAATAAAGTATCAAGAGAAGTCATTGAATAAAGGCTCCTAAAATCGTGAGCAACATGTGTGGGGCCAAGGTGGACAAGTTGAGGAATGAGATCGTATTTAAAGAGGAGGAGGTTTTGAGAAGGTATATTACTAGTGTTAAGATGTGTTGTAGAATCTAAAAAATGAGTTTTAGTGTCTATATGTGTACAATCCATTTTAGAATGATAACTATATAAGTCAGAAATGGGGATACTTTATGAATTAGAGTACCTTAGTTTGTAGGTGGCACATGGGAAACTAAATAATTGTTGATCAGCCTTGAGGCCTCGATGGGATTGGTTTAATCCACCAATGAAATGGAGAGTGGAGCTCCATGTTAGGTATTAGCCTTGGTGGTCGTATTTATTGATGCAAGCAGGCCATGGTTGTACTTGTCATAGTAGGATGATGGTCATCCTTCTTGTAATAGGATGTCGCCACCTTTCTTGTAGCAAGGTGGGTCAATTGTAGGTGAAGTTCTCTAACTCACTTGTTCTTGGGCCCTATGAAGTGGTTGCAATCCTTTTGATCTATGTATTTGAAACTAGTGTGGGTCTAGATGTTGAGTCCCATGTGCATGTGTGTGTGAGATCTTTGATTAAGGGTTGGATGTTGGAGTGGCTAAGAAAGTATGATACAAATCTTTCTCTGGATGGTCAAAGTTTTGCACTAATTAGGTTGGTTATGGATTATGGTAATGGTTGCACACCTCACCACCAATGCCCCTATAAGCTAGATGCCTTTTGGTGAGGGCGGCTGGGTGAAAATGCAAGTCGGATACTTGGGATTGGCCTTAGAGTGAAGCCATTTGCATCTTGGTGACAGTTGGTGATAACTGAACCTATGTGATTGTTTGCCTCACTGGGTAAACAGAAAGAGTACAAAAGTAATGCAGAAATGAACAATGCAAGTACAAGATGAATACGAGAATAAACTTTCCATTGATGACTCAGAATGCACCCAATGTCCATAGTATTATCTGTCGTAAAACATCCCCTCCTTCAATACCCGCAGGTAGTACAATATATAACAGCCGAAGGGGTGTGACACAACCGTTGCGACTCCAACTACCTACCCGTCGGCTAACTAACTACTAACAAATAACATTACTACCAAAACATAAGATATACATATTTCCCGACAACATCATCCCCCCCCAAAAAGAAGTCGTCTCCGACGACTAACAACAAAAATAGAGACAATGCAACCCATACAAAATATACATCCAAGACAAAACTAAGGAGGGGGTTGAGAAGGCGTCTCTGAAGTAGAAGGCTGAGATGCCGGTGTCTGGGCCGCCAAGCGGGCGCAAAGCTCATAAACCTGCTGAGTACGTGTAGTCACATCACGCTCCACCACCAACACTTTCTCCAAAGCCGTCTTCACCATATGCGCGGCTTCCAGCAACTCCTCCTCTTTCGTATCCGCTGTCTCCATCATAAAGACCAATCGAGCCTGCAACTGGCTCCTCTCGGCAGTGACTGCATCCAACTCCTGCTGCACGAGGCTCCTCACACTGTGCTCCGCCGAAAGGCGAGTCTCCACCTCAGGCTTCTCTGCTCGGGCCATCTCAAGCTGCACCAACAACTGTGCCCTCTCTGCTACCCACGAGGCCTTCTGACTGGCCACATCCCTCTCCAACTTGACTCGAGCAGCCTCGCGGACCGCAGACTCATGCTGCATATGCCTTAATGCATAGTAGGCGTCTCGGTAGACCTGCTCAATCTCTCGGACGACTGCCATCACCCGACTCTCCACAATGGGCTCACGCACAATCCAAGCCTGTAGCATCTCATTCGTCTGAGTAGTCGGCCATCCCGGAGACTCAAAGCATGTAGCAAAGGCTGCAGGGCAGCCCACCCGCATAAACTGTAGGACCCTCTCTAACTCCACCACAACCTGCTGTAATGCTCGCATCTGGGCTGTGGCCACCACTCGCCTACCCCTTGTCACCATGTCAACTAAATAGACCTCAATGTCCTCCCCCTCCCGCTCCGAAGGCTATGACCGTGATGGAAGTGGCATCTATGTAAGAGCGCCAAGGGGTAACTCAGAAGTCTCTGTCGGAACTGATACTGCCGCATCCTGCTGGTATGAAGGTACCTCCTCCGCCACTAGAGGTGTAGCATCCCCCTGCTCCTGGATGGCAGAGACGACCTCTCCTGCCTCGTTCCCAACTGCTGGTACATGTGCCTCGGCAGATGAATCGTTCAAGTCTACTACCTCAGCTGGAGTCTCTCGACAAGGTGAGAATACAGCAGCTCCCACGGGTGGTACCACTGTCATCTGAAATCGCTGAGTCAGCCAGCACTCCATAGCCACTATGGACGGGTTTGTACTAGGGATCCCCGAGACTCTCTGCATCTCTACGACCGGAGTGTGTGTCGCCATAGCCATGGGCTCCTCCAACAAGGAGGCAGAAACGGTCATCATTGCCTCAGGGCCAACAACATCCAACCGCACGTGAGGTTCCGTATCAACCACCTCCCTCAGTCCCTACTCCTCATCTACCACTACTCGATGCGGTGACCCATATGGACATGACTCCGCCATGTCTTCTGTAAGTGCCTCCGTGGCCGGGGCCGGTCCCGAAGGTAGTGCTCGACCCTGCGGAGGTGATGCTACCTGCTGCTGGATGGGGCCAAGTGCAACTGGTGTGCGGCTCTGCCCAAATGTTGGAATAGAGGTGTCTCCCACTCCAGATGACATCACAGGTGTGCCCATCGGTAGCAAGGGTGGGGCAAAAAGGACCCTCTCCCCAGTTGGATCCATCCTCCCCTCCTCCATCGCCTTGCTGCTATCATCCTCCTCATCCTTCGCCTCCGAAGCCTCTGTACTACTGGAAGTCTCCCTCCCACTATCAGGCTCCCCTGAGGCCATATCTACCATCCGTTTTCGCTTCGCGGAAGAGTGCCCAATGTCAAGGTGTCTCCAATACATGATAGGAGGCTCACCTGCTGCCAACGGTCCCTGCGGCCATACCTCCAACTCTGCCTCCGGCACTGCTTCCCGCGTGGCCTCCAAGAACAGTCCTATGGCATAATGGGGCATATAAAACGTGCGATGCTGCATCGTCAAGAACTCACACATTCTCTCTGCTAGCAACGCAACCCAATTGTACACAATGCCGTTCATAAGCCCGTTCATGAGCATAATCTGAGGGAGGGCGATGTCCGACGCCCTACTAGATCCCGTCAACGTGCTCTTAATGACATCCATTATGCACCGCCAGTGGCCCTCTGCAACAAAGGTCTTGCGCATTCCTCGTCCCTTCGTGGCATCAACCATGCCGTCCAACTCAGCCCTGGTCAAGTTTTTGGATACTAATTTAATCCAATATTCTTTCTCCTCACGCTTCATCTTCTTAGCCTTCAACTCGATTTTCCTGCCCTGTCTGCCTGGGATGCTGAACACTCTGGTAAAGTCCACAGCTTTGAAGGATATGGTGACATCCCTCCCGAGATACTCAAAAGTACTCGTCCGTGTGTGTGTGTCAAAGGTGTCCACCATGAACCGTAGGGCACCCTCATACTCTCGGATAGGAAACACGGGCATTCAGATAGCCCACTCCACTCCTGCCTTATGAAGGTTCTGCTTCACCAAATCATCGTTGGGTGTGTCCTGCCACCATTTCCTGCATTCAGACTTGTTCAATCCCTCGAAGGTGATATTCTAAGGAGTCAATGTATTTTTTCCAATTGTCGCAGGTTGTGGTGTTTTTTGCTTTTTCTTCGAACTTGCGTGAGCATCCATTGTGCTGCTTGCAACATGCACGCCTAACGACAGGACCCTGGTATTTCTATTCATCTGGCTGCTACTAGAGGAAGCCTGCAACTGCTTCTTCCAACTCCGTTTCCCAGTCGACTCCATTAATTTCTCGTGTAACTGATTTCTGGTTATAGCCGTACGGTCTTGAAACACCTTCGTAACCACCTTAACTACCTCCTGGATGGCGTTGAGGCCGTACAACGATCTTTCGGTTGTGCAATTTTGCCGTCTTCGTGCCTCCGGCTAGTATGCTCCTTCGTATGGCTAACTAATTTGAATGCCTTGCGTGGAAGTGCAGAGACTACCTTCTTCCGTTTTCGTGTTGTTGTGCCGACGTGGGTGTCTCCTTCTCTTCGCCTATGTTTCCCACCGCACAGTGGCTTTCCCGTGGTGGCACCCTGCCGCATGGTGGTTCACACCGACCGTGGCTTTCCTGCCGCACGATGGTGTCCCATTGATGGTGGCTCCCGCCGAAGGATAGATACTGCACGGTAGCCACCGATGGTGGCACCCTTTTTCTTTCTTTTTTTTTTTTTTTGTTCTGTACAGCTGTACGGTCTTACGTTTTTAAATTTTTTTTTTTTTCAAAATACTTTCAAACACCCTAATTGGAGGGTCTAGGTTCCCTCCGTTTGTGGTAAACCTTCAATTTGGGCCCGTTCACAGCTTCGGTCACTTTGCGGCCGTCCAATGTCCTCAGCTGAACTGATCCGTTTGCTGCGACTTCGCGAACTTTGTAAGGTCCTAGCCACCTCACTTTAAATTTTCCAGGTTTAATTTCATTTCGCCCATTATATTTCAACATGAGTTGTCCTGGGGTGAACTTCATTCGCTTTAGATGCTTATCGTGCCACAACTTCCTCCTCTGTTGCCCACTGAGCCATCGTTTGCTTCTCATCAAGTTTCAGAGCATAAAGTCACTCCCTTAGGCTCTCCATATTGCCGAGTCTATTTTCTATTGCAATACAAAGACTCGGTACCATGAATTCGGCGGGCACCACTGCTTCCTGCCCATACATAAGTTGGAAGGGCGTTTGTCCCGTAGTCACTTTGTATGTCGTGCGGTAAGCCCACAACACGGAGGGTAACTTCTCTTCCCAATCTTCCCCTTCAACCCCGCACGACTTATAAATGACTCCTACAAGGATCTTGTTCGTGGCCTCCGCTTGCCCATTGGCTCGAGGGTAGTAAGGACTCGACAAAGAATGGAAGATCTTAAATTTTATCGTGAGCAACTTAATAACATGGTTGACAAAATGGCCACCTCGGTCACTCGTCAGTTGCATGGGGATACCATAACGAGTAATGATTTGCTCATAAATAAATTTGGCTGTACTCACCGCCGAGTTATCGGGTAGGGCCCGTGCTTCCACCCACTTAGTCAAATATTCCGTGGCTACCACGATGTATTTGCACTGCCTAGCACGATTGACTTTGAATGGTTCAACAAAGTCCAACCCCCATTGTTCAAATAATTCTTGCGTGTGCGAGGGGTTGAGCGGCATAAAGTCCCGCTTCAATGGTTTCCCAGCCCTTTGGCACGTGTCGCAACCAACAACCCATTCTCGGGCATCATTATATTGCGTGGGCCACCACAAGCCCGTGAGTAGCACCTTCCGTGCAGTAGTGTCCGGTCCCATGTGTCCCCCCGCCGGCCCTTCGTGCGCCTCTCGGAGAACTCTTGGCACCTCCTCCTCCATCACACATCTTCTGAGTATTTGATCCTGTCCCATCTTATATAACAGTCCATTGATTAGTTGGAATGTTCGACTTCATAAAACCAGTTTCCTTCGTTCTCCTGGTAGCATGCTTGGCGGGAAGATTGAAGTAGAAAGATACTCCCCGATGGCCTTGTACCATGGTGGCAATGCAGCAATGTGGAATAAGTGGGCATTTGGAAAATCATCTTTCACACCTTTCGGTGGTTCTCCTGACTTTATGCGTGATAATTGGTCCGCTATCACATGGATTTTCCCAGGCCGCACGATAATGGTGAACGTAAACTCTTGCAGCAAGAGTAGCCATCGACTAATCCTTCCCTGAATTATTGGCTTGTTGACCAAGTACATGAGGGCTTGATGGTCTACGTAGAATGTGAACGGTGTCGCCAACAGGTAGTGTTTGAATTTTTGCACCGCATAGATCATCCCCAATGCCTCCAGTTCTGTTGTGCTGTAATTTTTCTCCGCTGTGGATAACAGTCTATTGGCAAAATAGACGGGATGATCCAACCCGTGATCTCCCACTTGGGCTAGTGTGGCACCGATCGCAAAGTTTGAAGCGTCCACATGGACATGGAACTCCTTGTCCCAGTTGGGGTAAGCGAGGATGGGGGCAATTACCAGCCTCGTCTTCAATTCCTCAAATGCTTCACTCTTCGGGGTCCCCCAGGTGTATGGCTCGCGAGTAAGCTTGTCCAAGGGGTGGGATATTTGTGCAAATTTTTTTATGAACCTCCTATAGTAGCCGATATGGCCCAGGAAGGACTTTACCCTGGTGACATTCGTAGGAGGCTCCATCTCCATGATCACCCGTACTTTGTCTAGGTCCGTCTTCAGACCTGCTTTGCATACAATGTGTCCAAGCAATTTGCCTTGTGGCACCATAAATCGACATTTTTTTGGATTAAGGGCCAGCCTTGCCCTTCGGCATCTCTCCATGCACTCTCTGAGGGCTACCAAATGCGTATCTTGCCCGCTATAGATGGACCAGTCGTCGAGGAAGGCTTTAAAATTCCCTACCGACATCTTGTCAAATATGTGTAGTATAATTTGCTAGAATGTTGTAGGTGCATTGCATAGGTCGAATGGCATCCGGTTGTATGCATAGACACCATCTTCGACCACGAAGGTGGTCTTTAGTTTATCTTCCTCGGTGATTGAGATCTGGTTATATCCGGAGAATCCATCCATAAACAAGTACATGTCATGGCCGGCTACCTCCTCCAGTATGATTTCCGCAAACGGGGTTGGGAAGGGGTCTTTAATTGTAACTGCTTTGAGACACCGGAAGTCCACACAAATCCTTATTTGGTTAGCCTCCTTTAATGAAATGACTATGGGCGACACCCATTCACTTGTTTGTACTTTGAAAATGATACCGGTCTCCAGCATTTTTTCTATCTCTTCGTTCACTCGCGTTGCATAGTTGCGGTTCATCCGGTACGGTCTTTTTCATACAGGCTGGGCTCCGGGTACCAACGGGATGCAGTGCACGCACAGTTCGGGAGGTACCCCCTTCAGGTCTTTATACATCCATGCGAAGACGTTTTTAAACTCCAGAAATATTTTGAAGGCCGCTGCCTTCAGCACGGGATCCCAGTCATCCCCGACTAATATATTCCGTGGGTCCTCCTCCTTTCCCAGGTTTGTTGCCTTCAGCTTGGACTCTTCAAATTGAATTGGCTTGTCTTTCTCGAACTGATGTGCGGGTGCCTCGTCCACTCGGGCTTCCCCCTCCTTATATTCTCTGTATTCCGGAGGGAAGACCTCCTTATCGGCATGCTCCTCTATCTGCAACATGTTGCATTGAAAAAGTTCGTAATCCTCCATTTGCCAATGGAAGAGCCCGTTGAGTGAGCACACCTCGTCTTCAGAACATTCCTCCAATTCAAGTACCCCTTCACTGTTTGGCTCCATCGTGTTCTTGTCTTTGCTTTCGTCGGAACCCCATTCCCATTTATTAGAATCCTCTGAGTCCGAGTTGGAAGAGGCGAGCTCTTCGCCAACATCTTGGGTCCGTAGGTCAATGATATATTTCCGCCCTCCCTTCTCCATGGAGAGTGTATTTTTCTTCCAGTTATGGTTCACCCTCGTGGTGATCAACCATACTCTCCCCAGGATGGCGTCATAGCCTTTCTTTTTCAAGGGAATAACTACAAAATCTAACAGGAAGGGTTGCGTACCAATTGTCACTTGCTGGGCCATCAATATGCCAAGGGGCTTGATGCCGTGTTGGCCGGCTCCCACCAGATTGAATGTGGGTGGCCACAGGGTGGGTTTGCCCAGCCTCTTCCATGTCTCTTCTGGTAGTACATTCACCCCAGAACCCCTGTCCACAATGGTGTCCTTTAGAATGGTCCCAAGGATGCCCATTTCTACCACAGTTGGGTGTCTACCACTGTTCAAGGCTAGTAACATTGGGTCAGTCGAAGCGCTGACGGGAACCTCCACCTGCGGTGCACTCGAAGGTGCGTGTGTGGTGCTTTGCACATTGCTGAGGATGGCAATCCTCAAATGTGGCATGGAGTCTAGAAGGTCTTTTACCTTTATCGGCACCTCCATCTGCAAGACTTGCCCAATGATATTCTTTTCCGCTTTCAGGCGGGTTGAGGGACTCATCATCTCTGTGTTCTTCCGTCCTTCTGCCGACATATCCCGTTCAATGTCGGCCTTCACCTCCCGCAGTCTCTCCTTTTCTGTGCGGGGGTCGGGATACGTTGCCTTCTTTGCCTGCGCGTGAGTGATTGCCAATACTTCTTTGCCTTCACCCATCTTCTCTATATTGAGCAGATTCACCCTCGACTTAGGACAGTTTGTGTCATCGTGATCACCGGGGCTGCACCATCTACACAGGCTCTGGGGGGTTTCAGTATTCTAGCACTCCCAAGCGAAGTGCCCCCATTGGTTGCAGGCCCGACATTGAATTATTGGCCGTCCCTTAGCGTCATACTGCATTCTGCTTCGATTGTTGTTGTTGTTGCCTTTCCCTCCTCTTCGGTTACCTCTATAACCACCGGATGATGCAGTGGCGTCGGCTTGCGGCTGGGCGGAGCCCACTGCTGCAGACAGTGAGGGTTGCTCTTGCGTGAAGAATACTTGGTTCCCTTTTTTTTTCATGTTGTAGGGACACTCTTTGACGACGTGTCCCAACATTTGGCAAATTTCGCAGAATGCCTTCTTCGAGCAGGTGCCTTTTGTGTGACCACCTTCCTTACACTCCGTGCACCACACGTTTTCGTTTTTACTCGTGCTTCCTTTCATGTTCTTAAATTCCTTCATCATACGGTGCATATCCTTTTGAAGAGCTTGCACCTTTTTGCCGGACTCGCCATCGCTGCTGCTCCCCTCGGAAGAGTCATCATCCTCGGACGAGCTATCCTTCTTCTTTCTCTTCTTGGATGTCTTGGTCTCGCTCTTGAGATCCATCGCTCTATTAAATGCATCTTCGTACGAGGTTGGTGGAACAATTTTCATCTTCTTTCGGATGGAGTGTTTTAGTCCCTCCACGAACCATCTCTTTTTCAACCCATCCGCTGGTTGACTCTCCATTTTCCCCAACAGTTCCTTGAGCCGCCGATTATAGGCTCGGACAGTCTTGTTCTTGTTCTACTTTGTGCCATAGATTTCGGCTACTATTTCATTGTCGTCTCTGAGAAGGCGGAACTCTATCCCGAATTCCTTCTTCAGGTTGGGCCATGTGCCGACTTTGGTCTTATCCATATCTGAGTACCAGTTGATGGCCACTCCCCTTAAGGTTGCTGGAAATTGTGTTACCCATTCGTCTTGGTCGGTAACACCGTTCGCTGACCATATGGTTTCGCAAGTGCGGCAATGGCGGACGGGATCTTCCTTCCCGTCGCTGTTGAACTTCGGCAGTTTCTGTTTACTCGCCATTGATGGGGGTTGTCTCCCCGAAGGTGGCTGTGGCTGTGTCTGTGCCCCTGCGCCACTCCCTCCGGCGCCGGTGGTGTGTCCTGCTTGGGTGACTAGAGGTACGGTGTTTTGCCTGCCGTGTGTCGCACCTACAGCCATACGGTTGTCCTCTCCTTCGTTCTCACCCGCACCCGCTACTGGCTCCCTTTGGTGGTCCTCACTTCGCGGCGTAAGGGATAAGTTTCTGAACTGATCCCGGGTCTCTTCGACTAGATTCCTCCGTAACCTTGTTTCCTCCAAAAACTCTTTGTGGCTTCTCACCCTACGGTGTTCTGGCGACGCATAGAAATTTCCCTCGGCTTCTGCCCCCTCCGTGACACCTCCTTGGTTCCCTTCGGGCAACCCTTCGGCAGGTTGTCCTTCGGCAAGTTGCCTCAGCCTCCGTCTACGTTCTACTTGTTGCTCCAGAATCAAGGCCCTCTGCGCGGCCTCCCACTCCTCTGTTTGTGCTTTCTTATTTCTATCTTTGTTTAATAGGTTGGGCATTAATTCCCGTACATTTCCATAAATAACAACACATAAAAACAGAACACTCTATTAATTCATCTCATCAGCTACAACTTGTGTCAATATTATGACACCTTTATTCAATTATAGAATGTTCTTTTATCCCTCTGGGATTCAGGGTTCAATTTCCTCTTGGCCTCGTACCATCACGCTCCGCTTCCCGACGGCTGCTTTCTTCGTACTGTTGGAGGATTTGTTGGCGTCGCTCTTCCTGGGCAATCTCCTCCGGGCGAGTTCGTTGTGCCAGTGATGCCTGTGCAAGCAACCGGGGGAGGTGGTTCATCAATCGATTTACTGCCGGGCTAACTTCCAGTGCTATCCACACGACACTTGTTGAGATTTCAGCCTCCGTGGCCTCCCTTCGGATGTAGGTCTCGATGGCCACCTGAAGGAGGATTGAGAATTCCCTTGTTGGAGTGTCTTCTCCGTGGTAGAGCTCTGTTTGCGCGTCGTCGGCCTCTGGGTTTATCTCACCAACGGGTAGGCCCATCGTGTCCGTGCGCCATCCGCTCCTTCCTTTCCCGAGCATGTCTCGGCAACGGCTCAAAATGTTTGCCTCACTGGCTAAACAGAAAGAGTACAGAAGTAATGCAGAAATGAACAATGCAAGTACAAGATGAATACGAGAATAAACTTTCCATTAATGACTCAGAATGCACCCAATGTCCATAGTATTATTTGTCATAAAACATCCCCTCCTTCAATACCCGCATGTAGTACAATATATAACAGCCGAAGGGGTGCGACACAACTGTCGCGACTCCAACTACCTACCCGTCGGCCAATTAACTACTGACAAATAACATTACTACCAAAACATAAGATATACATATTTCCCGACAACAGTGATCATGAAGCTTGTTTAGTATCTTAAGATTTAATGATTCTATTTGTAGTTAAGACTGCATTGTTCAAATGAACCTTAAATCAGTGTCACCCTAGCATGATTGCAAATGATAAGGATAGATGATGCTTATGACCCTACAAGATTCGATAATGTGGTCGAACAAAAGGTAACAATACCTTTTGGCAAGTGGAGGATGATCTTTAGATTCTTGTCCAATTAAAGGAAGCACCCGCAAAAGATATCTTGATGAAGGGAGCTTGTGAATTGAGTGGATTTCTTGATAAATGCTATTAGTAGAATTGATAGTGCACTCTTGCTCTTCAATTGTTTTTGAATCTTGTTTTTTATTCTGAGCAGTCCTTATAAGTGGAGGATGGTATATTATGTTGACCTCACTATCTCTAGCTTCATTGGTCACATGGCTTAAGGTTTCTCTTTGGCCAAATGAGTGTATGATCTCACTGGCTATAGATTGAGATGGCCATCATATTCCTCACCATGGTTGGATATACCATCTTTGCTCCTTCCAAGATGTGGACACCGAGAAGCATTTTATCTTTAGATTCACCATTTACTATAAGATTAAGGGTAGATAGTAATGCCTCTAGAGAGACCTAGGCAATGATCTCTTTACTTTCATTAGATATCCATATTAGCTGTGTTTGGATCTTTATTTTCGAGAGGCCATCATCCTTCGGCACAAATCCTTAAATGAGGTTTATTGGGATTCTAGAGCCCCCAAGTTGATCACCTCCTTCCAGCAACAACTCTAAACGACATTTATATATTGCTACTTCTCATATGGATGTACATTGTAGATAGATCTGTGAGATAATGTTTCTCACAAATTTTCCCTCAACATGTTCTTCATTTACTGCACTTTCATAAGCATCAAGCCTTCAAGTCTGCCCCCTTTAATAGTTCAAACAGCAATCAGGTCCACACCCTAGGTCTGCATTATATTGTATCTGAAGTCTGCACCTTTGCTGGACTGCAACCTTAGCACCTTGACCTAGATCAGTTCACTCTCCTTATGATGATATTTGCACCTGAAATTCGCACCTTTAATGGCAGATATAGTTCGCTAATATTGCTTCTTCAACTTCGCATTTTGGCAGATGTATATTTCGCATGGAAGGATATTAATTGTGTGTTGAATGAGGTGAATGTGTCTTTACTTATATGTGATGCAAGATCCATTTATGTCGGCCTATGATAAATTAATAACCTTTAATTTATTGTATCTCTTTAACCAAAATGCTTTATAGGGTCGGCCCTATTCATGTTAGCATGTTATCTTGCATGTAGCGTGGGGTTTTATGAAGTGCCGTGAGATATAGGGCCCAGCCCTACACGTTGAAGAAGGGGCTGGCCCCTTGGGTGGATTCCAATGTTGCCCAAGGCAATTGGAATCCGCCATTCCCTAATTACAATCAACAATTTTCCTGCAGTTGTATGATGGGTTGGCCCTAACTTCAGTTCAACTTGACTTGTACTAGTGTTTGTGCTAACGTACTGTGTTCTGATAGATTTGAGGCCAGAGATACATTTCTAAGTTTTCATGGACGTAAAACCACTCATGCTTAAGTTGAGTTTTACTGTTTATTACACTCTCAAAGATACCCTGACTAGAAATAAGGGTTTTGGCATTGAAAATTTATTTGTGGAGCTCTCTCATGTCTGGAATGTAGAGCTTGCCTGGAAGTTGTCGTCTGTGTACATGTTCTAAATGTATCATATTTTTTCAAAGCATAATCTATATGCCAAGATATTTAGATTCTAGAATGAAAAGCAATATGCTGTTATTTATTTGAAAATATTTTTACTGGCATGAATGCACACGAGTATAAGAGATTATATTGCCATGAATATAGCACATGCCTTCCAAAATTCATACATTCTCGCATGACTAGAACTATGTTTATATCCTAAATGCCATAGTCTTGTAATATGCTTATTAAGAAACAGCAGAACCACAATGTATGTATTTTCCTAATGACTCATTGTATTGATTAGCTTTTGGAGTGTACACACAGTGCAGCTTATTACTGTGGCTAAAATGTTTGGTAGACCATCTTATTGATGATTTGATTTTAAAAATAAAATACTAGTTTGCATGGAGTTGTGTGCGTTGCAGATTATTTAATATCACACAGCTGAACATATCCTTTGTCTGCATTTCAGATTGCACCTCCTCTTTTATACAGCAATGTTCCCATTGTGATCCCATTGTGAAGGTGCTTAAAATTTCATCTTGGAAAGGAGAATAGGAATGTTGACAATACTGCCATTTTGCATTGGTTAGTGACTGACAATTGACTAGTGAGTTCGTTGCCACAAAGACTGTTTTGGGAAACACTCACAAGATTTAAATAATTCAATGCAGGATACAGATGTGCTTTTGGATACGGGCACCCTGGTGCATGGAAGAGGAAAGGAATGCTTAATAAACCATTCCAATCCTTTTGGTGTACATACTACAGTGGTTCCTAAGGAAGATACAAATAAAACCAAAAATAAGAGGACTGTCTATATTTGGGATATGGATGAGACACTTATTTTGCTCAAATCTTTGCTCAATGGAAAGTATGCTGAACCGTTCAGTGGGTCAAAGGATGTTCAGCATGGCATAAAGATTGGAAGGCGATGGGAAAGACACATTCTTCAAGTCTGTGATGAATTTTTCTATTATGAGCAGGTCTGTTATGAGCTTTATTAACATTTTTCTCCTCCTCCTAAAGGGATATGATTGACAATTACTTTTTTGGATCCATTGTTGTCTTATTAGTTATTACTGTTGTCATTGGTTTCAAAAACATATACATTTTTCAAGATGCTAAAATATATAATATTAGCTATATTCAGGAAATGTCTGGATTTTGGAATATGCGTTTCTTTGAGTGTTAATTTGACAGTTTTGTGGAAACAGGTTGAAAACTTCAATGAGTCACATCTGGATGCATGGAGTGACTATGATGATGGCATGGATCTATCAAATTATGATTTCAATAATGACAACTTAGCTGAGCCTAGTGATGATGTAAACAGGAGAAAACATGCCTACCGTTACCGTTGTATACGCAATAAGTTTGTTCAGGTGCGAATACTGAAGCCATACTAATCAGTGGGCTAAAGATGCAGAATAAATAAATTTCATGACATCAAATTGTAGATTTTGGATGTTGATTTATAGGCACACCCAAGACACCCGTTTGCTAATATAAACCTCATTTTAAACAAATCTATGTCAATTTGATGTTAAAAATCAGAAAATAAAAATCATAACAACACGCACAAACTTGTGGATAAAACAACATACACAAACTTGCTGATTTTTATTGCCAGCAATTTAAAAGCATTACATCTTGTTTTCTCTCGTCAAAGCACATCCCATAAATGCTGTCAATCTTTCAACCCTACATGCAGCCATTTAACACTATATTTGCTGATATTTACTACATAAAATGGACCCCAACACAAAACCAAATCCCACCATATGAAATGCAACACTAAATCCAATCATGGGCAAACATTGATAGAGTTTCCACTCATAGAATTCACTCTTCAACCCTACAGAAACACAACATCAGTGCTGATTTCTCCTCATATTGATATTCGTTTAGAGGTAAACTGTTTTCTTGAGAATTATTTTATTTACATTATTTTTGTTTGAAAAGCTATTGTTTTTGCTTAACGAGTTATTTTTTTTTACTTTAGAACTATTAAAGAATCATTTTATTTTATTTATTTTGTTTTTATTTGAATTGTTATTATATTTACTTAAGGGTTATCTTATTTTACTTTATAACTATTTAAGAATTATTTAATTTAATTTACATTTGTTTATTGAAGAGCTATTTTTATTTACTTTATAGTTATTTTATTTCTCATGGGCTTCTTTAATATAAGACTTAAGCTTTAATATTCACTTAAATAAAATAGCTCTAAACAGATATTAGGGCAAATCGATACTGTTATTCCTGTTGATAATATATATAGTGTCGGTAGTAATCCTACAGGCTGACTAACTGAGACCAAATATGTGAATGGCCTATCGGCCTTACATATTTGGTAAACCGATTATTTACTGTCACCATGCTTTATACACTATTCGTTTAATTCTTATATGCATGATTAATAAGCAAACTAATATTAATTTAAATCGGTATGTGTATAACCGATTGGGCCTTGATTAAATATTTGTTAAGTTTTGAAAGGGCCGACTTATGAAGAGACATACTGTTTAAGGGCTGACTCTTGGTGAAAGGGTGCCACGCATATATATATTTGAGAGGAACGATCTTATTGATGAGGAGGATTATCAAATAAGAAAGGCAGATCGATATTATAAGATCAGATCGACTTGATAATAATTATAAAGGCAGATCGCTGTGTACAACAGATTGAACATACTGAAGGCAGTTTGAATTATACAAGACACACAAGAAGATCGATTAGAAGAGCAAACAGATCCGCCTTCACCTTCAGCCTGTGCATTATCATCTACAGTTCGTGTTTGGTCTACTGCTGATCGTCTTACATAGCAGATTGACTTCATTCTTCAGCCACATCGAATTCATTAGATGAGCAAACTTATTACGTACAGATCGTATTCTTTGTATGGCAAATTAACTTGTTCATATAGCTTCAAGAAGTGAAGCAATACTGTAAAGTCATATCCAGATTTGATATATATATATATATATATATATATATATATATATCATGGATATAATTTCCGTGCTCGGGGGAGATGATAACAATATATCGTTTATGGTTGGGAGGGCAACAATGATGAGAATCATTGTCCGTGGTTAATCGAGCACACCCTATGATCACTGTGCATGGTCATCTTCTTGTGATCCTAGTATTGTAACAAAATCAACAATTCCTTGCAAAAACAACATCAATGCTGATTTTTCCTTAGTCTTCTGTCTTTTGCATACTCCTTAGTTCTCTCATTTGAGCTCCCAATGACCTGCAAGCAAAAAAGAACTCTCTATCTTCTTCCTACATTGTGTCACTCTCTCTTGGAAGCGAGTTTATTTTCAATCTCAACATAGGTTTTTATGCATCTCTCCAAGTGTGGTGCCAAAACAAGAAATTTATATCTCTTTCGTGAGGTGGTAATACTCTTCAAGGAACCCAAATAGCAATAATAAAATTTTAAAAATATCCTCTTTCCCAAATATGGCTTCCATCTTCAAGAGGAATATGAAGCAAAGATGGGAATATTCATTGTTCCTAGGGAATGTGTTGTTGCCTGTTTTTTGTCATTTTTGAGTTGGGGATATATTAAGTATGGGAGAAGTTAAGATCTTTGGTGATGTCCTAGGGGTGCCTTTTGCTCTATGTGGGATATCTCCTTGGAATTCCCTTTAGATGGAAACCCTAGGGAAATGCGAGGGTATCCCCAATGACCCTAGTATGTCTAACATCTCTTGCATTGAGTTACTTTAGAACATGCCCAAAAAATACTTTTTCTTGTTTAAAAAAACCTAAACAATTGTTGCCTCTCCACCGCTCCGATCACCTCCATCAAAGCCTCCCAACACGAAAAAGTAGATTCTTGCTCTAACCCTTTATCATTTCCTTGTTTCTATTTGCTTTTTCAATAATTGAGTTTTACAAACAAGAAGAGAGTTGAATAATTGAAAACTGAAGAGGTGTGAAGAAAAACAAAGATGGAAAGAGGAATAGGAAAAGGAGGAATCAGCTGAGGAAGGACAGCATTACAAGAGTTAATGCGCACTTTTTACATACCTTTGATAAAGGTGCTGGGCCTTGTGGAAAGCTCACTCTTGACGAGAGGTTTGAGATGATCAAATAATTTTAAGGGCATATCACTATACCAATAGTTTCTTGTACACCATGAGGTTCAAGTAGACCACCTTCATTTTTTGTTGTCATCACTTAATTTTATGTGCAATTGAGGGAGGTCACCGATGAGGCTATTGCCAATTTCTGTTTTGGTAATGACATTCCTTTCCATGTTTCTCAATCTCTTTTTAACTTAAGAGTGTATCAACGAATGAGTTGAAAATTTAACTAGAGTCGCAATTTGACAGCATAAATATGAAATTAAATTGCCAAAAGAGATATCAATAGCTATTTTTGTTTGAGCACCAAGCTCAAAATTAGAGACATTATCATCTATTTTTGTTTGAGCACAAAGCTCAATATTAGAGTCATCATCATCTTCATTTGATATCTAGGAAACTTTTTCCTAGCCTCTACATCCCGTTGATGTGTGTTCTATGCACATGCAAGCATTAGAATAAAATACCAAAGTACTTTACCCTCTCTTGAACAAAATCACCTCAGATGCTAAGGGTAAGATCAACTAAAATGATTCCAAGGTTTCTACAGTCAGGTCTTGACGAGTGGGTAACTCAATGGTCGATGTGAATTGCTGTTTTCACTTGGGAACTTACATAGTTGTTCGGATCAACTTCACTTATCATGAATGTGGAATGAGTATGCTGACAACTTAGGATTTGGCAATGTAGTTCTTGACTCAATTCTAACAACTTTTTAAAAAGGACAAAAGAGAGTAGGGATAGGAATTCTATTCTAAACCTAGAATGCAAGAAGTGATGAACAAAATTCAGTGGAATCAAACTAGGCAAGGTCTCACCATCAAGTCAAACAGATTTTGACACAAGCTTAGTGCAATCATCTAAGGTATATTTCATAGATTTTCAAATTACTACCATCAAGCATTGATACCACCCAAGTTGATGCATAACAATAGATGCATAAAAATTGAAGTTAAGTTTGCATAAATTTCCAATTGACCACGCACGACGCACATACAATCAGCAAGAGGCTAGTGGTATGGATTAATGGATTTCACACAAATACGTTCAACAATTCTTTCATTCAACCTAACAAACATTGAAAGAATTCCAATCTAAAATTCTAATCTAACTTGGAGGAATTGAGAACCTTGAATGCAAGACAACACCATCAAGTCGAACAATGATTTATATTCAAATCTGCAACATCTACCAACAATTCTCAAAAATCTCTCCCTTACAAATGAGAGGCAATGAGGTATATATAGTCTCATACAAAATGGATGCCCAAGATTCAATGAAAATCAAGGGCCAAGATAATGCCAACAAAGCCCTAGAGTTGTCGTAATTAGGGTTTACATAAAAATGGAGCCACCAACATATGGCCCAATAGAAAGACACCTAGTCATCAAATAGGGAATCTTCTAGAAGATTCCGCACTGCATCTCTTTCTCTCACAACATAATCCAAGAATCTAGCTAATACAAAATCTAACTCCTCCATGGAAATGGTGGGTAAGGTATCCTGCTGTAAATCAATCACGTCCAACACATCCGAGCAAGCATCCAAGGTGTTCTCCCAATCTGGCATGAGCTTTTGCGAATTGTGAACATTAATCAACAAAGAGACCAAATCATCTATCTGACCCTTCTTCAAAGAGTCCAATTGATTGAAATACATGAACTTCATTTTGTCTCTCAATTCTGTTATGTGTAATCCACTGGCTTCACTGACATCAACTCCCAATAATTCCTCATTTGAGGCAAGCATCTTCGAATGAATATCATGAATTGATCCTTCCATCTCTGCACAACTCTTTTGTGCGCTCTCATAAGTTGATTTCTTCATGGCTAATGAACAATACTAGACATGGAAATCGTATCTATCTCCATTATGCACAATATTCTCCCTGATCAATGTGGTCATAGGAACTTTCTTCAAAGCTTTGAGGCGTGGAATAGTCTTCTCCTGAATAGGTCGGAATTCCTCCCAAACTCCCTCTAGATACTGCATCCTGAACATGAGTGTCGTTGTCTTGTCAAAAGCCTGGACAAAATGAGTAAGGAAATCATCCGCTTGTCTCTTTGTATCTTCAATCCATTTCTCCACCTCCGAGAGTGTATCTTTCGCTGCCTCATAATGTGTATGTAGTCCACGATCAACTGCAATAGGGGAAATAAGGGTGGGATTTTCACGCCTTATCCCTGCAATGTACTCTCTAAGTTTGATATCTCTTCTTTGTACTTCTCTCTTTTTTCAATCTCCCAGTCCAATCTTGCACTGATTGCCTTGAGAGCATCACCAACCTCCTGGAACTCCTGCTCTTTTGTAGTACGACCAAGGGCAATTGAAGTAATCTGGAAATCCATGGGAGTAGCAATGTTCGTCGTCACATCTCCAATAGGAACATCCACCTGCGCAATCCGCATTCCTGTCTCATCTCTAGCTATACGTCATAAAATCTCAGCTTTCTTAGATTCTTTCTCCTTGTTGCTTTTAGCTAAGTAGTCATCAATGTCGTCAATAGGCTGCACCTCTACCATCTTCTTACTTTTCTCCATACTCTTCATTAGCTAATCAGGAATAGCGGCCATCTCCATACCATCATCGAGACATATCTTTCTATCAAGCTCTCTCAACGCTGAGATAACATCATCATCATCATCATCATCAGGATTATCCTTGGTCAAATCGTATTCATTCTTCGCCAAACTAACCTCTAAGAGGATAGTAGGAGATCCCGACTGATCATCATCTTCATTAGGTGGAGCAGATGTAGCTGTGGCATGTAAATCCTGAACATTCTCTGTTAATATCATTGTGTTGGAACATTGCTCAAACTCCCTGTAATGTTCTGGCACTTCAACTTCCTTGATTGATGAGACACTGAGGGGAGGTGAAGGAATGATAGGTGAAGGAATGATAATCTTTTGTTTCTTCTTCTTAACCTCTTCAATCGTCTTCCTTCTAGCCTTGACTTCTCCTGGTGTGTTCTTCCTTTGCTTGGGAGCTTGACTCTCCTCATCCGCATGAATCTTGATATCACTGATAGTCCTTTGATCATCTTCGGAAGAGGAATCCTCCTGTTTCATCTTTTCATAAGTGAAGGTAACACCCATGTCAACTAACTTGTTCATCTGACTGTCTACCCATCCTCAGGAGAAACTCAAGACCTCTCTCATCAATACATTCAAATCTGTTTCAAGATCGCCTTCTTCATTTCATTCTCATATAGTGGATGCGTATGATCGTTGTCATCTAATATCTGATCGGGAACGAGGAAAAGTCCACACTTCCTCATGAAATCCACTGACATTCTGGACCACATTCTTCTTTTCATTGCTTGCTAGTCCATCAGGTTGGCCCAATAATCTTCTATGTCTACCTTGTGGATGAACTTATCTCCCCTGATCCTTCCAATTTTCTTATTCGGATCAAACCTTTCTCTTCTTTTGTATGTTGCAAATCGATAGAACACAAGTTCTTCAACTGCTGTGCTAGCTGCTGCGGCGGATTGGCAAACCTCCATTGTCTTCCCTACAGAAATAGGAAATGACATGCCCGTCCTATGTTTGTCCTTCTGGATAGAATCAAACTCCAGAAGCTGTCTCACCACCTCCAGTAATATCATTCTGTTTGTAGGATACCTAGGAAGCTTGTAAGGTTCAGATTGAAATCCATGAATCCTTAGGTATGTGAAAGTGGGAAACTGTATGTACCACGATCCATATTTCTCTATCAGCTCTGTTGTCTCCTTGGACAACCTCCTGTGGATTTCGCCTTGCAACATTCACGTTATGTACATAGTGAATGCATCATTCACCCTCTTATAATCTTCAATTTGATACATGTTCAGTTGTGGATAACATTTATAACTCCTGAACTGTCCTTGTCCATTCCCGAATTCACCTCTGCATAACAATCCTTTGTAGGTAACAAATCGTGCAAGCAGGTACACCAAATAGGAAGTCATGGCGAATGACCTAAATGTCTCCACATTCCTCAGCTAAAAACCCAGATTGTCACTTATGATTTTCGACCAATTAATAAGTGTTCCTTTCAGACAATCCTGGATGAAATAGAACATCCATCCATCATATATTGCACCCTGCGACATCCCCATCACTCGGTTAAGCAGGAATACTAAATCACCATATTCATCTTTGAAATCTGCATGAGTGTCTTGGGAGCCTTGAAATGATGTGACCTAGGTTCGATCATCCATTCCTTGTTCCCTATGGTCTTGCAAGCATCCATCTTCTTCTTATATCTTTCTTCATATTCATCCTTGGTTCTATCTTTCATGTCTATTCCACGTGGAATTCCAAACACCTCAGCAATCGCATCCTCAGCAAGGTAGGCAATGATGGCACCCTTAGGAGTCTTGATCATTCGGGAGCGAGGATCATAACATCGTGCACACTCCAGGATTGACTCGCTACACTGCATGGACTGCAGAAATACAGCGGCCTAATAAATACCACTCTTCATAATGTTTACATAAGCTGGGGAAGGAATTTGGCTTCCAATTGCGATCATCCGCTGCCGCAGTTGGCCCATGTTCAGGAAATGCACGTTCGTGTCTATAATCTCCTTCCATCTGGATGACATCTTGGATTCTGGATAGAATTCCGTCTCAACTATCTTCTATTGTTCCCTCCGAATGCTAATTCTGGACTTCAACATTGCACTTGTATGAAGCTGAAAGTTAGACACTTTGTAAAACTTATCTTAATAATTATTTTCAGAATTGAATAAGTTCTGATTTCTTAATGATTTAGACAAATTTATGGATGGAAATCAGGAATTTTATCCATATTTAAAACAAAGTCTGAAAATAGAACAAAAATGTGCAAGATTAGGGTATGAAACCCTCATGAACTTCATTAAAATCATCAATTTTCAGACTTAGCAAAGTCTGAAGACACCTCCTTATACTTAGAAATTTTATCAAAATTAGAGTGCAAAGGAGTATACCGGATCGGGAAATGAACTAGGAAAGGTGTGAAAAGTAGTGTTTTCACTCAAACGTTGTCTGAGGACACCTTCCCAAAGTCAACAATGGTTGCCAGCAAGTCTGAAGACAACCAACACCTCTAGGAATGATAGTAAACTCAAAAAATTGCCATGAAATAGTGCAAAAATGCACTCCAAGTGAAATCGCCTAAATAGGTAAGTGGCTGGAAATGAATGTTTTCTGAGGACAGCCCCTTGACAATGGAGTTTCAGACCTGCAACAACATTAAGAAGGTCTGAAAATGCTCTAAAACTCCTCAAAACCACCTCCAAACAAAAATCACCTAAGTTGGAACAAGCTGGTTGGTGAAAAAAAACTTCTGAAAACATGTTACCAACCAACAATGGAGGTCACACAAGCTGCAATAATGGTGTCAAACTCAGATCTGGAAGTTATCGCAACAAGGAATGACAATGGCAGCCACCAAGAATGAAGGAAATTCACCCAAAATGGTGTCAAATAATTTCCAAAATAAAATCTCCCCCTTTCAAGTATGGCTCCACCTCTCAAAACACACAAGTCTGAAAACATCTGCAAATAACTTCCTCCAATGGCAGCCAAACAAATCACCCAAGGCTGGAAATGAAGAAAAATAAGCAATGAATTCAATTTCAGCCCCAAATGTGTCAACTTGACACTTCACCAAATTCGCTAGCTGGAGGAAAAATCGCCTAAGTCTGAAACACACTTGGCAAATATAATAATATTATATTGCTGGCCTCTCCTTTTTAAACTTGCTTTTGCCTTGAGTTTTCACCACACAAGCAATGTGGGATAAAACTTTGTTACTTATATTGCCTGGGGAAAATTGATTTGCTTCTAGAAGGTGAAAATCATTTAATATTCATTGCAAATCATTTATTAATTGTTTTTATTTTTTAAATAGTCATCACTTTTAAAACAATTAAATGTGGGGTCAATTTATTAAAAATATTTTTAAATTTAGATAAAAAATGACCTCTAGGGGAAAATCGATTTTAATTGGGATAAAAAATCCCAATAAAAAACCATTGAAAAATTATTAAATGCTCATTTGGGGGAAAATTGCCCCATGTTGGGATGAAAACCCCATCAAAATTTCATCAACTTTGCACAAAATTGTCTCCAAGGGAAAATCGATCTATGTCTGGAGTGAAAATTCCAATTCAAACTTGCCACCTAGCACAAAAAATCACCTTGGGGGAAAATTGACCCCAGTCTGGATAGTCATCCGGATTAAAATCCTCAAAATCTCGTCACAAAAGTCTTGGTGGAAAATCGATAGGCATCAAGAATCATCATTTTAGTCCTCATTAAAGTCATCCGTAGTCCTCGTGGAAAATCATGGGTTGTCAGGAAGAATTTCCACACTTAATCAAATTTATACCATCTAGGTGGAAAATTGCCCCATGTCTGGATAATGAGTGGGGGAAAAATTAGGTCCATCAGGAATCCAGGGGAAATTCACCACTAGTTAGGATTTTGAGTGGGGGAAAATAATGGGTCATCAGAATGTGGGGGGCAAAGAACCTCCCATTAGGAATTTTGACATTTTGACCCTTAGAATATGGAATTTCATCCGGAATTTAACAGTTTAACCACTCAAAATCATTTGGACACTTAGAATTTTTAATAAAACACATCGGGACTTACGCAAATTTACCAAAATTTGAGCGAAACAAAAGGAAACCTATTGGGATAAAGTGCAAAATCAACTTGAATAACTTCCTAGGAGCGAGAAAACAACTCCTAAAGGTCCTAAAACACCTTAGCACTTAAAATCATTGATGAGGATGTTCAAAAACACATTAACGCTCAAAAGGTCTACACTTAGACAAAATTAGGATCATTTAAAATCTCAACTTTTACACACTTGATCCTATAACTTCAAAACCCTACACGACAAATAGGCATGATAAAAAAACCGAGACTCGGGTACGAGAATTCAAAATTGCCCACTATACTGCCAAAACCCTAAACTAACTGTAAAAGTATTCAAATTTATGTTCAAATTTGGAATGTTAAGGATTTTATCTTTATTTTAATTTCTTAGACAATATTCAATGCTATTAATGTGTACTCAATTATTTTCTGATCATGAATTTAAACTTCTTTGGTTGTAGGTGGCTGTAGATAATATTTATGAATTTCGATATTATCTTCAGCATGCTTCACGACATATATAGGCATTGCCTTGAGATCAAGGCATGCCTTGACCGGACATGTCTCATGACATGTCCGCTCAAGACATGTCTTGATTAAGGGTGGTGCCTCTTCATGGAGCAAACTGATAACTATTGGTTAATGTCAAAACCGATTTAAAACAAATGCCAAACGATTTGTGATTAGAAGCGGTTTGTTTATCATTGCATTCGATAGTATATCGGTTAGTTTCTAATGCAATTTAATTATTAACCGATCACCAATCGGTTTATACTTAATGCTATTTTGTAATAATT
This sequence comes from Cryptomeria japonica, assembly GCF_030272615.1. Taxonomy (NCBI): domain Eukaryota; kingdom Viridiplantae; phylum Streptophyta; class Pinopsida; order Cupressales; family Cupressaceae; genus Cryptomeria; species Cryptomeria japonica. Next base: position 464,625,771 of record NC_081412.1, on the reverse strand, counting down.
GGTGGTAAATGTAACCCGATTATGAATCGGTATAAGAGCAAAAATATGTTAAGGTGATAACTATTGTAGTTATCATATGACAACACTAATTAGTGTTGTCATAGTAAATGTAACCCGATTATGAATCGGTATAAGAGCAAAAATATGTTAAGGTGATAACTATTGTAGTTATCATATGACAACACTAATTAGTGTTGTCATATGACAACTAGAATAGTTATGCAGAACCGATTATAATCACAGCATATAAATGAAATCACTGCATAGCAAATATGATCATATCTTGATGCTTATAAGGATGATTATGATGTCTACCATTAGTATGTAGATTTATCGATAGGATACATGATTGAATGAGAGACTTCATTTATCTCTCATTCAATCATTTATCTTACTGAAGCTACATTGTTTCAACACTCCCTCTTAGCTAGGGAAGATAAATAATCATCTACTTATATAACATCACATTTCTCATAATAGAATGTATTACATGACTTTGTAATACAAACGATCAAGTCACATATGCTTGTGACATGATGTATCACATAACACGTGATACAGAAATATATCACATCATCTCGTGATGTAGAGATATCACATAGCACGTGATATCAGCATCACATAACACGCGATACCTTGGATATAAAATAATTTGAGAATATTGAATTCTCTTATATCCAGGTTATGGTATGTGCATTGACATTATGCCACATAATGTCTACCATAACATATCATGGCACATCCATGAGTAAAGATGATATCAAGTCAGCATGATATCAACATTACAAGATCGTCACCTTGTAATGTTCAGTACAAGTGTTCATTATCTAAAAAGTCGTCACTTCTTAGAAATGGACACAAGGGGAGGAGCCCATAAAGTCATAACACGACAAAAGAAGGTTTACACTTTAAACACCTTATATATTAGTACAGATTATAAAGCAAGTTACAATTCAATCATACCAAGTCCTTTCCTGAAGTGTTCAACTTTTACTCTGGATAGAGGCTTGGTCAGTATGTCTACTGTCTGGTCTCTTGTACTTATATACTGCAACTGAATCACATTCCTATCCACCATGTCTCTCACATAGTGGTAAGGAATCTCTATGTGTTTGGATCTATCATGAAATACAAGGTTCACGGAGAGTTTTATACAGCTTTGGTTATCACAATGAATTATAGTAGGCTTCAGTGGCTCACCGAATAATCCCACAAGTAGTTTTCGAAGCCATACAACTTCTCGTGCAGCCATGGAAGCTGCGATATATTTGGCCTTTGTAGAACTCTGAGCTACTGAAGACTGTTTCCTGCTAATCCAAGATATCATGGCTGAACCCAAACTGAAGCAACATCCTAAGGTGCTTTTCCTGTCAGTCACACTTTCAGCTCAATCTGAATCAGTGAACCCATGAAAATCCAAATCAACTTTTTCATACTTGAGTCCATAGTTAAGAGTACTTTGAAGATATCTCATAATATGTTTCACAGCCATAAGATGTATCTCCTTAGGTTCACACATGAAGTGGCTCAAGGCATTTACTGGTTAACAGATATCAGGTCTAGTATTGACAAAGTACATTAACGATCCAATCATCTGTCAATAGAGAGTGGGATCTATCAATGGGGAATCTGCTGTTGTCTCCTTCAATTTGTGAAGATTTATTTCCATAGGAGAAGACATGGGTTTGCAGTTCATCATACCAAATCTCTTCAATATGTCTAAGGTGTATTTTCCTTGATTGAGCACAATATTGTCAGAGTTTTGCCAAACTTCCAATCCAAGAAAGTAATGTAGAGGGCCTAAATCCTTCATATCAAATTCCTTTTCAAGGTCTTTCTTACATTGTTCAATAAGGTGATCTTCCCCTGTAATTAGAAGATCATCAACATATAAGATCAATATCAGCATATCACCTTTGATCCTTTTGAAGTATAGATTTGTATCTGCATCATTTTTTGAGAATCCCAATCCTTGAAGATAGTTGTCAATTCATTCATACCAGGCCCTGGGAGCCTATTTTTAACCATATAGGGCTTTCTTTAATCTGCACACATGTGTTTCTGTATTGTGGATCTCAAACCCTTCTGGTTGTTCTAAGTAGACTTCCTCCTCAATTTTACCATTCAAGAAGGCAGTTTTCACATCCATCTGATGGACTTTCCAACCTTTGGCTGCTGCAATGGCCAATATTGCTCTGACTGAGGTGTACCTAGCAACTGGAGCAAATGTCTCATCATAGTCTATCCCTTCTTTCTATGAGAATCCTCGGGCAACAAATTTGGCTTTGTGTTTCTCTATGCTACCATCTGCGGCATGTTTGATTTTGAACAACCACTTGGATGAGACAACGGATTTCCCTTTTGGCCTAGGAACAATTTCCCACACATCATTGTTAAGTATGGAAGTATATTCTTTAGACATTGTATTTTTCCAAACTTGATGTTTAAGAGCTTCTAGTACACTAGAGGGTTCTGATTTGGAGAGATCATTCATAAGGGCTACATAGCTAGAAAATCTTCGGGGCCTCTTACTTTCTCTAAAAGTCCCTGAAGGGGCTGCAAAGTCCCTTGCATCCTCCATTGTTTTGTGAGCCCATAGAGGTCTTTTCTTAGGGATTTCTTGGGGAGGAATCTGTGCATCATTTTCTTCTGAACACTCCTTCTGAATCTTAGGAGTGGGATCTTCTTCTAGGTCTGAAGATGGAGCATAGGTTTCAGACTCAATAGAGTATTTAGCCCTTTTGAAGGCTATGTCTTCTTCAAATATAACATCTCTGCTAAGTTCAATATTGCTATGTCCAGGTAAAAAAATTCGGTAAGCTTTAGAGGTTTCACTGTATCCAACAAAGATTCCTTTTCTTCCAGAGGGTTCTAGTTTTGTCCTTTTCTCTTTAGGTATGTGAAAGTAAACAGGGCAGCCAAGTATTCTAAAGTGGGTGATATCTGGCTTTATCCCAGTGAAGACTTCTTCAAGGGTTTTGTCTTCAATGTAGGAATGAGGACATCTATTTTGTATGTAAACAGCAGTGTTGGAGGCTTCTGCCCAAATGTGAGTTTCTAAGTTCTGATCAAGGAGCATGGCTTTGGTTGCTTCTACAATGGTTCTATTTTTCCTTTCAACAACCCCATTTTGTTGGGGTTTGTAAGGAACAATGAACTCCCTCTTAATCCCAACTTCTTCACAAAATTCCCTAAAGATGTTTGAGGTATATTCCCTTCCATTATCAGTTCTTAGGACTTTTATTCTCTTTCCAGAAGAGTTTTCAGAGAGGGATTTGAATTCCTTAAATCTCTTGAGAATCTCTTTAGATTCTTTACGTTTAAGGAAGTAGATCCAGGTCTTCTTGGAGAAGTCATCAATGAATATTACATAATAAAGGAACCCTCTTAATGATGGTACAAACATTGGCCCACATAGGGTAGAATGAACTAGTTCCAAATTATTGCTCGTTTTCCTAGAACTATTCTGAAAGGAACTCTTGGTATTTTTGCCTAGGGCACACCCCTTACATGTACCAGAATGATATTGTTTTAACTTAGGCAAACCAATTACTAATTTTTCCATTGAACATAAAGCATGAAAGTTTAAATGACCTAATCTTCTATGCCAAATTTCATTAGAATCTACAATCTCATGAAGTAGGGCTAGGTTAGATTCAGTACATACCTTGTACAAATAGCCTTTTCTATGTCCTAGGGCTATAGCCTTCTTGATGGAAGAGTTTTGTGGCCATACTAGAACTTTACCATTCATGAAGGTTATTTTGTACCCATCGTCTTCAAGTGCAGATATGGAGATTAAGTTCCTCTTGATGCCAGGAACGAATAGGACTCCAGTGAGTTGGAGGGACATGCCTGTCTTCAACTTAATGGTGCAGGTACCAACGCCTTTCACTGGATGTGCAGAGTCATCGCCAATGATTACTTCTTCATCAGTTTCTTCTAACATGAAATCCAATAATTTTCTATACCCAGTGATGTGTCTTGAAGACCCATTGTCAATGATTCAGGTGTTAGATTTATTGGATACTTGACTAGAGAGGGCAGAGTAGAATACATGCTTCTCGGAGTCAAGTTCTTCCTTTTTCACTTTTGTAAATGTAGCTTGTTGTTTGATTCTATCTAGACATCTTGCTGCATAGTGTCCATATTGATCACACCTAAAGCACTGAATGTGAGAGTTGTCTTTCTTAGATGACCTTTTCTCATGTCGATTCTTTCTCTTCTTGAAATATTTCTTCTTGCTTTTCTTGTTGGAGTTGGTATTTAGGACATGGAGATCTTCATCTATGTTCTTTTGCTTGATACCCTTTTTATTTAACCTTGACTCCTCTTGAAGACAATCTGCTTTTAGCCTATCAAATTTCGGATATTTAGCCCTTGCACTAATGCCTTGGACGAATGTTTCCCATGTACTAGGCAACCCATCTAGAGCAATGAGTGTTAGCTCTTTGCTTTGGATCTCATATCCAAGCGTTGCCAGTTCATCCCTTAGGGCTGATATCCGCATAAAGTATGTATTGATTGACTCTCCTTTGTTCATACTTATATGATTCATTTCCCTTTTTAGAGCTAGGGTTCTACTTGCATTGTTTATCTCGAATGCACTTTCGAGTGCTTTGAACATTTGATAGGCAGTCTCATATTTTGTTATTATTGGCATAATGTGATTTCTCACTCCATCGACAATGATCTTCATGGCCTTTTCATTTCCCTCGATCCATGCTGATTTGTCTGGTTCATTCTCAGGTTCTTTAGATTCAACTTTTACAAATGATTCAACTTTATTCTCTTTTAGAATCATCTTAATTTTGAATTTCCACACTGAGAAATTGTTGCCTCCTTCAAGTCTATCCTCAAATCTGATAGCGTTAGCCATGGAAATGTGATGTCTATATCCTCGATTTGAACTTCTCAAATTTGAATGCCTTAGTTTCGATCACCTTGGCTCTGATATCATGTAAAAGTATTCAAATTTATGTTCAAATTTGGAATGTTAAGGATTTTATCTTTCTTTTAATTTGTTAGACAATATTCAATGCTATTAATGTGCACTCACTTAATTATTTTCTGATCATGAATTTAAACTTCTTTGGTTGCAGGTGGCTGTAGATAATATTTATGAATTTCGATATTATCTTCAGCATGCTTCACGGCATATATAGGCATTGCCTTGAGATCAAGGCATGCCTTGACCGGGCATGTCTCATGACATGTCTGATCAAGACATGTCTTGATCAAGGGTGGTGCCTCTTCGTGGAGCAAACCAATAACTATCGGTTAATGTCAAAACCGATTTAAAACAAATGCCAAACGATTTGTGATTAGAAGCGGTTTGTTTATCATTGCATCTGATAGTATATTGGTTAGTTTCTAATGCAATTTAATTATTAACCGATCACCAATCGGTTTATACTTAATTCTATTTTGTAGTAATCGGTGGTAAATGTAACCCGATTATGAATCGGTATAAGAGCAAAAATATGTTAAGGTGATAACTATTGTAGTTATCATATGACAACACTAATTAGTGTAGTCATATGACAACTAGAATAGTTATGCAGAACCGATTATAATCACAACATATAAATGAAATCACTGCATAGCAAATACGATCATATCTTGATGCTTATAAGGATGATTATGATGTCTACCATTAGTATGTAGATTTATCAATAGGATAGATGATTGAATGAGAGACTTCATTTATCTCTCATTCAATCATTTATCTGACCGAAGCTATATTGTTTCAACACTACGTAGAAAACAGAAAAAAGAGGGGTTCCCCGCTTGCAATGGGGCAATATGTGAAAAGGTCACAACACATCCCTATTGTGCCATTGGGCTTTGCATATACTCAAGTGTCATGCAATCAATGAGACACAATATTATGCAATGCAACAAACTTTTCTACTCTCACCAAGGTAAGTTTGTTCCTCTTTAGAGGGTGCTTTAAGCTATATGTGGACTTTCTCCTCTTAGCATGAGAGGAGCTAGAAACTTGTGATAGAAGATAGATGGCAAGTGTTTGCAATGATTTTGGAGGTGAATAAGATTCATCACCATTTTTTGTCAAATTTTTCTGATTTTTTCACTATTTTCACTATGTTTTCATACCTAACTTTTAAAATTTTTTTTTTTAGAAGAAAATGTTTAGAATCTTTAGATTTGATTAAATTTTAATTGATTTAAATTAACTATATTGATATAAACTAATTTAGGTTGTTTTAAAATTAAAAAATTAATATGTTGTGCTTTCGCTTTGTATGTGTAGGTTAATTTATATTGGCAAATAGAGAAGATTTTGCATCTTGTTGAACCTCAGGCTCCACCCCATCAATGTCGCCACCACTATTTGTAGGTACTCATCTTGTAGGAGCTAGATACCCTACTTGGAAATATGGCTATCAAGGACCAAAACTTGGATTAGTTTATTGCATTGAATGAGAAAAAATATATCATGGAGGCATAAACCACCTCATATAACATCTTGTAGGCATTACTCATTGTGATGCCAAGGCTTGTCCTAGGACCACCAAAGAAATAAAAAAGAGAAATGATTGCCCTACTTGCAGCTGCAAAAGAGAAAGAAGTGCAAAGAGAAAGGGCAAAGGCAGCCATGGCAGCATCCGTAGCTGCTTCTCAAGGTGCTCTAGTCTAATTGGAATCAGATGAAGATGCATGTCAGGGCATAGTGGGCTCTCTTTGTGGTCTACATATTCAAAACAAATCCACCACGACCTCCACTTTGTCTACTAGTAGAATGCCAATTACAGTGTCTACACACGAGACATTTTTTGTGTCCAGAATCACACTTGGAGCAAAAACATCATTGCAAGCTATTAGGTGGAATAGGGAGGTGCATGAACATGTAGATATTGCATGTTCTGATTTTTGGTACTTTAACAACATTCCTTTCAATGTGTCAAGTAATCATTTTTGGGACAATTTGGTTACTACATTGATAGTTGCGTGAAAAGGCTACAAGGCGCCTTCTCGCAAAGACTTGAGTGGGAGGTTAGTTAATTTAAATTATTTGCTAATTTATACTTATAATAATTTATGTTGAATTTTACACTAAGTTTATGTTCTTTAATTTATGGTAATTTTAATGGTACTAGTTTACATTGAATTTAGGCTATTTTTTGTTTACTTTTTACTTGTAGGTTTCTTATGAATGCAACTGAAAGGGCAAGGATAGTGGTGGAAGAACAAAAAAAGGAATGGAAAAATATGGCTGCTCTATTCTTTTTGATGGGTGGATGGATAGGAGAAACCCCATCATTATTATTTTTTTGGTAGCTTGTAAAGATTAGGTTGCTTTTTTGAATTTGGTGGATGCCTCCAACAAACTCAAAAATGCAAAAAAATGTCTTTAATGTTGGAGGAAGTTGTCGAGGAGGTGGTCATAGAAAATGTGGTGCAAATAATAACTGATAATGCAACAACATATGTGGTGTTTGGGAGAATCCTCCAAGACAAACAAAAGACACTTTTTTGGTCACCTTGTGTAGCACATGTCCTTGACCTTATTTTGGAGGACTTAGGCAAAGCTGATTGGGTGAAACCAATTGTAGATGATGCAAGGAGCATCACAAAATTTATCCACAATCACCCTTGGGTTCTTTTGATGAGAGATCACACCCAAGGGAAAGAGTTGGTAAGATTGGGTGTCACAAGGTTTGTAACGATTTCCTTAATGTTGCAAAGCATTATTGGTTCATTAACGACTTTGAAACAAATGTTTGTGAGTCAAGCATGGCTAGACTCATCTTATTCAAAGAAGCCCGAAGGAGAGAGAGTTGCAAGCATAGTCTTTGACAACTGTCTTGCACAAAGAGCTACAAAGGTTGTGAAGGTAACTTCAAAACTTCGAATTTAAATTCAAATTGAATATTTTTTTTTAAGTCTTTCATTATGAATTTGTAACTTTAATTTTTTTGTATTTTTAATTAGTAGGTGTTGGAGCCCTTGGTTAGAGTTATTTGTTTGGCAGATGGGGATCAAAATCCAGTGGGGTATATTTATGAGGCCATGGATAGGGCCAAGGAGTCTATAAAAAATTATCATGTGGACCACCTCAAATTTGATCACATATGGGAGATTATTGATAGGAGGTGGAACAATCAACTCCACCAACCCATCCATGTAGTAGGGTACTTCTTTAACCATGGTTTTTTCTACTCAAATACCTTCTCAAATCCTAATGAAGAGGTTATGGAGGGCCTCACTACTTTCATTTAGAGGATGGCATGCCGGCTTGAGTTGAGAAACCTCATTGTCAATGAATTGCAAAGTTACATGGGAGCAAAAGGTAGGCTCTTTTCTTAGGAGCTAGTTAAGCGAGGAAGAACCACTCAAACACTAGGTACAAAATTTGGAGTCTTTCACATGCATCTTACAAGTAATAAATTTCAAATTTACAAGTTTACAACTGTTCATAATTTGATAAAACATGTTTTGACCATAGTTATGAGACTCGAACTCGCCTCAGATTCGACAAGCATGTTTTGGCCCAAGACTCAAACTTGGCAAAAAAAATCGGCAAAAACTCAGCAAAGTGAAAAAGCCAAGAAATTTAGAGATTGTTGAGGATTTAAAACTTGTTTTATGCACCCTTTATTTAATAAATATTAAAGTCACAGTAACATCATCAAATAGAAGCTAATTTGATCACATACACAAGTATATAACAATCCCATAAGTGTAAATGCAAATTGTAGCTGAAGGAAGTAACACACTGAGATACATAAATATTGTCAAATGTCTACAAAACTCATGGAATATGAACTCCATGGCATCAAAACAATATTAAAACTAAAATTATAAGACTGCTCAAAGGAGGTTGCATTACTCATCCCAACATCAAAAGTCATGCGTTGACATCTAAGATGGGTCTTGGATGATGATGTAGTCATGATATTTGCTTTTGTCTTAATGATTGGTGTTTATATTCAACTAAGGAATTTATTAGTTATTTGTTTTTGAAGCCTTAAATACTGCATGTTTTGTTGACAAGCTCATTAACAAAGAGGAGTGGTTAAGTAAAAAGATAAATGGCTATGTTCTATTTTGACTTTAGCTAGGATATGAATAGATGAGATTCTTCTACTAGTTGTCTATGCAAGGCATGATTGATACATTTTGCATTATGCAAATGGCATTTCTTGCCACATATGACTTGTATTCAGTAGTACAAGGACTATAGTATGCCAACTTTGTGTATGGTGGTCCTTGTATACTAAACAAGTTGTCTAATATATGAAACAAGATAATACTTCATTGTGGCTTTGATTATGAATATGCAGAGATTTGCAACAAGGGATATGTGTTATGTAGATTTTTATGATCATGATTCATCATTGGCCTATTACTTGCTTAGAATTATAGTTTGATGGGGGTTTGGGGTCCAAACCAAAATGAGGTTAAGGGTAGGACCTCTTGCGGGGGCCTGGGAGTGAGAGAGAGAGATGTAGAGAGATAAGTTTAGATCTTGGGGGAGAGAGAAGAGAGTGAGATAGAGAGAGGTAGAGAGAGGGGATAGAGGAAGAGTTATAGGGGGAGAGACAGGTCTAGAGTTTGGGGGAGATAAAGAGAGTGAGATGGAGAGAGCGAGAGAATGATGATAGGAGCTTGCCAATTACTGAAATTTGACTAGGTTTGAAAATCTATAAGATCTAATGAAACCTAGAATCTGCATTATAACTCCCAGAGATTTGAAACCCCACTCAAACATCTTGCCAATATATACATGAAATATAACTTAAAGTATAAGAAAGGAAAAACACATGTAATGTCCCCTAATTAGTTATACTTTAAATTAACCTAAATTTGCTCAAATCCAAAATAGGTAATTAGGTTTATGGGAGTACCTTTGTATGCTATTTTCCTACAACACAAAATTAGAGAACATATATGAAGTAATACTTATAAACTGAAACATATACTAATGAATTAGATTGAGTGGTGTAAATTTTAATGTATTAATTACCATCGGTATTATATTTATTAGATAAAATCAGATTGTTATGTTTGTTAGATATAGTCAAATTTGTTAGACAAAAATCAGATTGTAGGTTAGTTGCTTTCCTTAATTATCCAATTCCTTGGTACACTAGGGTATGTTGACTTTGGCATGTTTTGTCATTGATGTCAAAAGGTTGGTAAATGGCGTGGCATATGGTTGATCAGATTAGATTCATAATAGGACGACTCTACAAATCTGATCTTGTGTATGACATGGATACATTCATGAAAGAGAGAAAGCTGGACAAACATATAGTAGAATTGGCCCTTTGCTTGTCTTTGAATTGCTTGTCTGATGGAAGGAAATTTATGAAAGTGTACAGTTTATATGATGGAATCTAATTTTTTAATTGCAACAGAAGCCCATGTCTCAACAAGACCAGGTGCAACAGAAAGATCCTCAGCTATGGAAACAAAAAGTTCAATTGTCATCACAATCAAAACAGGAGCAAGAACACCAGCCACATAAGACACAATGTGAATCTGATATTATTAAGTCAAGTACGGGAGTAACTTCGACAACCAATTCTTAAAATGTTTCCTGTGAAGATATTCAACTTGTGCAAAATTTGATAAAAAGGTGCCTACGGTTATATATGAACCAGGGTGAAGTAATAAATACTTTATTGAATCAAGCAAAAGTAAAACCAGGATTTAGAAGTCTTGGGCGACAGGAGCTTTATGTGATGACAAAATATAATGACAAATTTGACAAAGAATCAGGCATGAATATTTGATAGGAGAATTATCACCAGTGTGCTCAAGAGTCTTCAGAATACTTTACAACAATGCAATCGACTAGTTTAAAGTAGATTCAACAATTTATACGGTACCTTTGAGAGGATCATAAAGATGTATATGGAAAGGAGAAATCGTCTCATAGTTTGCTCTTGACCTTCCAAGAAAGTCGTGCCCTCCATTCTGTTGTTCATGGTTTTAAAATGTGAATTTGGGGTACTAATCTGGTGCGATTCCTACCTATATTCGCTGCAAATAAGTCACAGATTGGTTCAAACCTATGGATTTAGTGACTGAGAATATCATATCTATAAATTCGTGAGGGAACTTTAGAGTTTACGTTGCTTATATCCAGCAGTTGATTGGTGACATTTATACACCCTGTTTGAGCATGTCTTGGGGTTGTAATAGCTGCAAGTTAATTCGTCAAATGAGTGGAAGGGTATCTACATTTTGAACAAGTGTCCCAAGAAACCAACATCAGTATTTTGATTGAATATTCATTGCTTATAAATTCTCAGCGTGGGAAGAAGGTTATCTTACATACCCATGCATGTATTTAAATGGGTTAATATTGCCGATTTTTAATCAAGGTTTGGTTAGCAGCATGACTTGGCAAGACAAAGTTGACATTTGATAAGCTAGATGATGTTGAAATATAATTAATTTGTTAAAGATCCACGGTGGAATGAAGTTGGCGGCAGTTGCGGCACTTGTAACTGAATACAACTTCTTAACTATCTACAGACACTTTATAAATGCATATTCATTCGAAGGTTAATTAGGATTATATTTATTGAATAGCTTTCTACAGATAACGAAGTATATCAAATCATGCTAAAAATGTCGCAAACATAATGGAAGAACCAGTGAGTTAAAAGTTGTGTGCAAAGACAGAGGATTCAAGAATACATAGTGAGCAGAGAATACAATATAGAATGCAGTGAATGTGGATATTATTGCAAACAGTGTTGTAACCATTCGTTTTATGTGACGAAGCATACGAAGAAGATACAGAAAGAATGGTAATCTGATTCTGCTGATTATAAATATTGTTCTTGATCTTTTATGAAGTAATGTATGTCTGTTTGTAGACAAGGGTTTGTATGGGTTTGTATGTTTATTGTTTACACCAACGAATAAGGACTGAAATGTGTGATTGTTTATAATGGAGAATGAAGGGATGAATACAGCTAATGCAGGACAGATTGAAGTAAATTTGAATAACAGGGAAATATCATGCTTGTAACTGGAAGAGAGAAATGTATTTTATTGTCATGTGTATGTGTCTGTATCAGTTTGCAGAAGTTTTGTGACAGGGTTATGGTTGCAAGTAGTTTGAGGAGGAAGATTATTGACATTAAGATTGCAGATGCATAACAGAATGTTAATGTCATATTTGTAGGTATACTTGTGAAATGATGTATTGGCATGTTTATCATTGATTGGTGCAGGTAGAAAGCATAGTGGTAACACTAAGGTTTTTCAGTGGCTGATGTATTGTCTTGATTATCTTTCTCAACAAGACCAGACTGTAAATTGGGGATTTGTGGGATAAAGACAAGATCTCTGTGATGTTGAATTGTTTCAAGTGCTTTGTATTGTAACAGAGTTTCCCTCTGATTAAATCTTTTATTTGTATCTTGTTTATGGGGTTGGTGCTCCAGGAAGTTGGTGCTTCTAAATCAGTGTGGGGTTGATGCTCCAAGAAGTTGGTGCTTCTAAATTGTAAGGGGTTGGTGCTCCTAGAGTGGGTGCTCTAAACATTTGCCTATAAGGCTTAATAAAAGACAAATTGGAGAGTGGTTTTTACTCTTAGGGGTTTTCCACTATAAAAGCTATGTCAATTATCTTATCGTGTGCATGTGCTTTATTGTTTATTATATCTTATATCTGTTGCACATGCATTCAATGTTGATGGTGTTATTATGTTATTTGCTACATATGCAAATGGTTTAAAGTTTCAAATGGTTAAAGATATTCTTGTTTTACAGATCACTGATTCACCCCCCCCCTCTCAGTGATCCTAGTATTCCAACAGGGTAGGCTAGTTGGATAGGGTGTCCAAGAGATCCTCCATCCTAGGCCCAAAAGCAGATGCTACATCCCTCTTGGCTCCATATGGCAGGTGTTAAGCATCCATCATGGAGTGGCGTACCCAGTGAGGTATCCTATCGCCGTTCCCCTTCATCAGAACTACCTTCCCTCTTAAGACCAAGAGCAGATGCTTCACCCCTCTTGGCTCCATGTGGTAGGTGTTAGGCATCCACTATGGAGTGGCGTACTTAAGAGATAGTCACTTATTGACAATGAATCATTTATTATTATTATATTTATTCAATTCATCACATTATGATAGTCAATTATATCTGACATAATTATCACATTTAATTATATTACATTAGTGCCTTGTATTGTGTTATCATCAACGTTTTCTGTTATTATTACTTTGTATCAATATTTATCTTTTATTGTCATCATTACAATCAATTTATTATTTCTTATATTATTCGCATCATATGAAATTACAGCATTACAATCATTTGTACAAACTGATTTGATTATATTATGTACTCGTGGATTAATGTGCAGATATATTTATATGTTATGTCTAACAGTCTTGTCATTTTAATGTTGCTTGAATAATTACATCTAATTTGCCACTCAAATTACTATCATATTAATGCTCTTCATTTGATTAAGATTACACACAACAGTTACATTTAATGATATATAAATAAATTTTAATATAATTATAATTTGCTGACTGCTATATTTTAATATTCTAGCAGAAATTAGTCTTCTACATACCTGTTACTGTTGGCTCCTATTTATCTCTGCTGGCAGCCTTGAAGATTCTTTCCATGCTCCTTCCTTATCCTTACTGGCAGATTTAGCAAATCCTTTTCGTGCTTGTTCCCTTATGTCCGTATTTGCACAAGAGGGAGGTATTTATCTTACTCATCAAGGGTAGTGGAAGGCCACGTTGGTTCCCTTGGGTGGCGCTCTATGAGGGGTCGCTACCCTCTTGCCTAGTGGGCCCCTCCATGATCTGACGTGGAGACCATTCAGTCAACCCACTGTTTCATAACAGTAGTCATTGGCCTTTGGGGAAATCGAACAGCCTTTATTATTGTATATTATTAACATATATATTTTTAATGCATTTTTTTGTACATTGTTAATTATAATATTAATCAATATATAAAATGTAAATTAATAATACGATATCATTTTTTAAATAAGAATGTAATATAATAATTTTAATATGATTTTACATATTATATGGCAAAAAAAATATATTAGTTATTTCTACTATAAATGTGGGGACATGACAGTCCTCCCAAGGTATTCTATCCTCTCTTGAAAAATCACTATTGATTCCAAGGTCTATATGTGCGAACAAGCGACTTTAGTGGAATAGCTTCTTGGGTAGTGTATGCTGAAATTTCAAGGGGGACTTACGTTTGACAAGTATCTTGAACTATTGGACTTAGATGGATTTAACAATTTTTAGGCTCTTCTTTTTTTTTTTGGGGGGAATTTTTCTGGGATTTAGACTTTCAAAAGGAAGGGAAAAAGAGATAGGGTTTAGGAAGGCTAATCTAATCCTACGAATTTCGGAGACGGTATCAACTGGGTGCTCTCGAGAAACCAAACCTTGCTTCGCCACACTAGGGACAACTACACAAGGCTGGTGCAATCTTCAATGCGTTGTGCTTATGATCGAGATGTTGGGATGCACAGGGGATGGGCTCAGACTAACTTTGCACGGTAGAATGGAAATCATCCATTTACCAAAAGTATGAGCGGAGATACACCGTCAATTGATACTTATCAAATCCTTCATTCAAATTAACAACAATGAAAGCAAATCTAGATTAATTTTAACTAAGTGTTGAGGCAATTGAAACCATGCAAATCATTCAAATAATAGAGATTACAAAGCAGCGCACATGCAATATATTATCTGGAAATGACCTTAAGCAACAATACATCAAAAAACCTCACTCTCTCCAAATGAGAGGAGGCAACCTTATATAGTTTTTCAAAATGAATGAATGGCCGAGATCAAACAACGATCAAGGGCCCAGATTGAAAGCTATAAACCCTAATTAGGGTTTCCCCAAACTAACTACCCTCGACCAATTACATTTGGGACACTTGTCCTTCTTGCTAAATATGAACCATCAATGAAAATAGAAGGTTGTTGCATTGTGAAGTGTGCCCTTCTAGAAGCTTCTGGATAAGTCAGGTTCATTGAACCTGGACATGTTGACTTGGAGCGATCTGATTGGTTGGAAAATGACGAGGCGCCACCTCAACGTGTTGGATGTCTTTCTTGAATTCTCCAATTTGTGTTAAGAAATCATCTAAGTATGGAAATTTGATTCCTTGTCGCCATTTGATTCTGCTTGGGAGCTTGCCTTTTTTAATTCCTTTAGGAGATGAAATCCTTCAAGAAGTTGGAAGTTTATCTAACTTTTCCATATTTTCACCAAGTCTGAGAACTTTTCTTTCTTGATGCCTTGAGATTCTTTCAAGTGCCTTGAATTTGGAGAAGAAATCCCCTCGTGAAGTTTTTCTCATACTTAGCCAAATTTTAGCCCTCTCTATACTCGGATGAACCTTGCTCGTGGTCCTGTCTTCAATTCTGAATTTGGCTCGAAACTCCATTTGTGTTTTCTGTGACGATCCTGCTTTCAGCTGCCAATTTATGTTGCGTGGGAGGAGGGTTAAAAAGCTCTGGGTAACCCCTTGCAAATATGAAATGATGGGATCAAGCTATTTAGGCATACGCTGTGATCATGTCCTTCTTCTCGATACCCTGACATGCCTTCATCATAATTGAGGAAATTGGAATTTTCTTTGTGAAACATTTCCCATACTTAGTCAAATTTTGGCTATCTTCACGTCCGGATGAACCTTGCCTGTGAACTTGTCCTCAATCTTTCGTTTGGCTTGAAACTCCAACTGCGATCTCTATGATGATCCCGCTTCTATTTCCTCCTACGACCTGTAAAACCAAAAGAAAATAAGTTAGAAATCTATCTTGGATTAAAAAAAATTGAGGCTGCGAACGACTAAGTGTTTGGAAAATTTCACTTCATTTTCATACTTAGCCATGAGAATGGGATTTTCACATGTAAATTCTCCAACCTTCAAGATAACTGTGATCACAATCCAACACTAAGTGTTATAACTCCGAAAATTTCTTATACTTAGCCAAAAAAATGATTTTCCTCCCTTAGAAATTCGAACAAATTTACTAAAAATCATTTCTCAAACTCTGGAAATACTCATTTTCACATAAATCTGCATCATGAATTTAATTTCACCTTCAAAAATACTCAAAAATTCAGGAGAGATTCAATAATTCGTCCTTATACTGGTTGTCTTTCTCCAAAAATCTGTGAAACTTTTGTCAAAAAAGTTTATCCAACTTCCAGCAATATCCAAAACTTTCTCCAGATGAACTCCAAATTGAAAGTATTTTACTATGCTCTCCTTAATATTTTCGAACTTCTTGGTGTAGAAATGAAGTTTACAACGATGTATTTATAAATAAAGTTAAATCCTCAATCAGAAACCCTTAAAATCTTCCAAATCATGTTTCCAATTTTAACTTCATTCTTTTGGAAAGTGTTGTCATGTTTCCAAAAGTTTCCAATTTGGCTATAAGTTCGAAATATTTATTAATCTTTCCAATATTCTCTTAAAAAAAACTTTCCATTTTGGATTTAAGTTCGAAATCCTTATCAATCTTCCAATATTCTCCTTTTGAAAACTTTCTATTTTGGATTTAAGTTTGAAATCCTTATCAATCTTCCATTATTCTCCTTTTGAAAACTTTCTATTTTGGATTTAAGTTCGAAATCTTGAAGGATTTTCATGACATCACTTTGTATTTTCGTTGATTCTGTTTGACTTTTATGTGTAGGCGGACTTTTGGAGGCTTACCTTCATCTTCCTCAAACTTGGGCGGACTTTCCTTACCTCTCCAAGGCATGGCGGAGTTTGAGAAGGCTCTTCAACATCATACTTAGCATCTACTTCCTTGGGCGGAGTTTTGAAGGGTCCCTTCAACATGGAGGGCGGACTTTGAGCAAAGCTCAATCAAGGTGAATTTTTAGCTAAGGCATAGGGTGGACTTTGGAACACACCCCCTAGGCGGACTTCTAAGACATCTCCAACATGGGCGGACTTCTAGACCTTTGCATCATTTTGCTAGGGTAGGGCGGAGTTTTGATGGGTCTCCAACATAGGGCGGACTTTGGACTTCACCCCTTGGGCACCCCACACACATGGCGGACTTTAGAGTGTTGGCCATCATGGCCTCTTCCAAAACATGGCGGACTTTGAAGGGTTGGCCACTAACATGGTAGGATAGGGCGGAGTTTTGGATGAGTCTCCTTACCTTGGGCAGACTTTGGACTTGGTTCCCACATGGCGGAGTTTAGAGAGTCCTAAGACATGGCGGACTTTGGAGGCCTTTCCTCATGGCTCTCCCTAACATGTGTGGCGGACTTTAGGCTAGGCTCCCACCACTTTGAAGACCTTGGGCGGACTTTGGAGGTTGCTCTTCAAAAATCTTCCCAACCTATGGCGGACTTTGGAGGTTGCTCCTCGTAGGCAGACATCTAGACCTCTCCATCTTGTTGCTAGGGTAGGGCGGACCTCTAAGGACTCTCAATGCTTGGAGGGCGGAGTTTGGACAAGGCTCCCACATCTTCTTTTCTCACTCCACAAGGCATAGGGCGGAGTTTAAGAGGCATGACCACCAATTGACATGCTTGGGCGGAGTTTTGATGTCCTTACCATCTTCACCAACAAGTTTGGGCAGACTTTGGAGAGTCCACAAGACATGGCGGAGTTTTGAAGCCTCTCAAGGCGGACTTTAGGAAGGTCTCCTTGAGGGCGGAGTTCTATGCTCCCTCTTCATAGCCTCTCCAACATGCATGGCGGACTTTAGACATCTCTCAACATGGCGGACTTTTGGTCTACCTCCCAACATAGCGGACTTTTAGACATCTCCAACATGGGCGGACTTCCAGACCTTTGCTCTTCAAGGCGGACTTTTGGAGGCTCTCAAGAGGGCGAACTATATATGAAATATAACATTTAAGTATAAGTGGTATACTTTAAGTTATATTTCATATATATTGTCAAGATGTTTGAGAGTGGTTTCAGGTCTCTAGGACTTATAATGCAAAGTCTAGTTTTTGGAGGATTCTCCAATTTTCCAGACTTAGTCAAATTTCAGGATCAGGATGACATTCCAGACTTAGCCGAATTTCTTAGAAAAAATCCAAAATTTCACAGCTTAATCAAATTTAACCGGATTAACTTGAAATTTGAAATCCATGCCTAGGTGGATCATCTGAGGCATCACGCCCCCTAAAATCTAGGGATTTGGCTTTTTAGGTCAAAAGTTGGAATTTTCGAGTTCCGGTCGAAGCTGATCAGTGGTGCAAGTGTAAACCCTAGGTTTGCATCCCGAAAAAGCAAAAAGCCTAAAATCTAGGGATTTAGCTTTTTAGGTCAAAACTTGGAATTTTTGAGTCCCGATCAAAGCTGGTTAGTGGTGCAAGTGTAAACCCTAGGTTTGCATCCCAAAAAAGCAAAAGGCCTAAAATCTAGGGATTTAGCTTTTTAGGTCAAAACTTGGAATTTTCGAGTTCCGATCGAAGCTGGTCAGTGGTACAAGTGCAAACCCTAGGTTCCCATTCCGAAAAAGCAAAAAGAAGACATCCCTAAAAAATAGGGAAAACTTTCTAAAAATAGCCATACCGGGGGATTGGGCTAAAAATGCCAAAACCGAAACTTCCTAAAAAATAGGAAAAAGCAAAAAAGCAAACTTTCTAAAAATAGAAAGTTGTCCAAATTCGTCCAAATAAATTGCGATCTTCGTCCTTTGGCCTCTCTAAGCACTTTGGTGGTGTTTACATTTCGGAATCACATGACTTGCAAAAACTAACTTTCAATTGTCAGGGCCTGAAATGCTCTGGACTGGACAAGGCTTGGTGAAACTACAGCAAAAGGTCATAGGACACTAACAAAACCCTACAAAGCAGGAAAAGAGAGGGTCCCCATTTGCAATGGGGCGATGTGTGAAAAAGGTCACAACATGAACCTCCCACAGATTAGATATTGCCTAAATTTTTCTAGGGCATGCATTATAGCTAACATTTCTTTGTCATAGATTGAATATGCCTTTTCTATATCTTTGAGTTTCCTGCTTTTGAAAGCTATGGGATGTCTATTTTGCATCAATATTGCTCCGATGCCTTCTCCTAAAGCTTCACAATATAGTTAGAAGGGTGAGTTAAAATCAGGTTTTGCTAATATAGGGCACGAACTCATCACTTCCTTCAATGTTTCGAAAGCTGCTTGTGCCTTTTCATTCCAAGAGAAAGCTCCCTTTTTGGTTAGATCGGTGAGTGGGGTGAGGTCAGTTTTGAGAATCCGTTCACAAACCTCTTGTAATATCTGCATAGTCCTAGGAATCCTCTGAGCTGAGTTAGGGTTTTGGGTTTTGGCCAACTTCGGATAGCTTCAATTTTCTCCTCATCAACCTTTACCCCTTGAGCACTGATTTTATGGCCTAAGTACAAAATTTTCTCCATGCCAAATTCGCACTTGGATTGTTTAGCAAATAAGGAATGATGCTCTAGTATGCTTAGTACCTCATCTATATGCTTCAAGTGTTCTTCCCATGTTCTGCTGTAGATCAATATATCATTGAAGGATACTAACAAGAATTTTCTCAACTGCCCTCAGAAAATGTGATTCATACAGGATTGGAAAGTAGCTTGGGAATTAGTTAACCCAAAGGCTTATAAGACAAGAAACTCAAAATGTCCATAGTGGGACCAGAAAGCTATTTTTGGTATGTCTTCCTCTCTTAGCCTGATTTGGTGGTAACTTGATCTTAGATCAATTTTTGAGAAGTAGACTACCTCATGGAGTTCATCAATAAGTTCATCTACTCGAGGAATGGGATATCTATTCTTAATTGTCTTTTTGTTTAATGCTTTGTAGTCAATACACATCCTCATATTGCCATCCTTCTTTTTTGAGAGCACAACTGATGATGCAAAGGGGCTGGAGCTGGGTTGCATGTGCCCCATCCTTGATAATTATTTTATGGTTTTCTCAATTTCTTCCTTATACTTGTGGGGATGACGGTAAGGAGTGGTAACAATTGGCTTTGTTCCCTCTTCTAGTTCAATGTAATCCTCAAAGCTCCTTTTTGGGGGAAGTTCGGGTGGGATATCACTGAAAACCTTTTTATGTTTCCTTAATATTTGTTGTATGTCAATGCAGACTGATTTCCCCTTAGGAGTTGTTTTATCCGAAACTAGATACTGAGCTACCCATTCAACTCGATCATGTCTAAGGGCCTTCTCCATTTTTTTTGATGAAATCACTCTAGGTGATCCATCAAATATTCCATGTAAAGTAACCTTCTTTCCTTCATTTACAAAGCATATTTCTAGTTTTGGGTGGTCAAAAATAAAGCGCCCCAAGGAATGTATCCATGGAGTTCCTAAGATTACATCCGTGTCACCCATATCTACAATGTAAAATTTATCTCTAACTGGATGCCTTCCCAAAGTGATGTTGAGTTGCGAAATCTTCTTCCTGCTAGAAATGGTGGATCCATCGGCCAATGTCACATTAAATCCCTTGAAATCTTCAGTTTCAAGATCCAATTTTGCAACTAGGTTTTGATCAATAAAATTATGAGTTGCTCCATTGTCAACTAGGGCTGTTACCTTTTGTCCTTTAATTGTTCCTTGAATCCTAAAAGGATAATGTTTGGATGCTTTTGAATTGCAAGCTAGGGTTGTTTGCTTGTACAACTGGTAAATTAAATACAGGAAATAATAATGTACATGACAATGCATACCAGACACGACAAAAAATATATCTTTATTCGCACATTCAATTATTACAGAGAAGAGACCAAAGATGGTCGGCCAAGGATTACACTAGATCCGACAATACCATCCCCCTTCCTTGATAGTACACAACATATTTAAAGGACTCGACGGTTGCCGAGAGGTACACGACTGTCAACCAACCGACACATAACCACTCGAGACTGACAATCCACTTAGTACAATTAATTGATACCTTGTCGGATAACAAATATTATCAAACATAACAATAGGCAATTTATGCCGACAACATAATCCCCCCCAAAAGAAAAAGTCGTCTTCCAGACGACAAGCAATCATCAAGTAATATTCGGGAAGACTACCGACAAATAGCGACTTCGATTGGACAACCCCAACTTGTAGTGTACTTGCCAAATCAAATGGGGGTTTGGGGCAATGCTCCAACAGGGTTTGGGGGCAGCGCCCCCAGTGGGGTCAAGGGGCAGAGCCCCTTGCGGGGTCGAGGGGTAGCGCTCCTCACAGAGTCCTGAGGCAGCGCCAACACCAAATTACAACCTTCAAACCCAAACGAAACTCCATGGTGTGCGTCAATTTTCTGCTTTTTTAAGACGTCAGGAACGAGGCCAATGAAGTCAAAATTCTAATCAAGGTGCATTCTCTCGTACGGGAATTGTGTTTTTTGACTTGTTCTTTCGTACAAACTTGTGCTTCTCTCTTGGTTGTACGATGCATAGGTGTGTGGCTTGAGACTCCCTTCATCCAACTCAAAGCTGATGCCTTCGAGTTTTTGATATATTGCTTCCTTGACCATATGGTATTCCTCCTGTGGTCCGTACGGATTTCTCTTGGTTGCCGTACGGCCTCCGCCTTTGGTTGCCGTACCTTTAGCGTGGTCAAACGACCTCTCCCTGATTGCATCCCTGTATACTATATGATGCCTCATGTATGATGTCCGTACGACTTCCATGTATGTCGTACGATGCCTCTTGTGCCATATCCGCCGTACGGTTTCACTGTACACAGTACCCTTTTCTCTATGTAGTTTATGTTGTACGCCGTACGGAATGGTTGGATGAGCTATGCCGTATGGGTTGATTGAACTAGGTACGCCGTACGGGTGAGCTACGCCGTATGGAATGGTGCTTTGTCGTGCGTCATACGGAATGGTTCTCTGACGTATGCCGTACGGACTCCTCGCCTTGCTGTACGGAATGGTGCTCTGTGCCTATGTGTCGACCGTACTTGTTGACCGTACAATGTACGGTATTTTTGCTTCTTCACCTACATCGTACGGATTCGACTTCTTCTGTGGCTGGATGAGAATGTTCCTTCCCTCTCTCGATATTGTCTTGCTGTCAAGTCTGCTTCCCCGACTCTCCCTTGACCGTACGGATCTCCAACACTCGGCTTCTCTAGTTTGTACGGTGTAGCTGGGGCTCTTAGCTTCGTGTGGTAACCTCATCACGTCGACGCAACCTGGACCCTGAGGAGCCAACTTGCTCTTGTCTGCTCTAAACCGTACGGCTGAATTGCTTTAGGTTGATGTGAACCGTTTAGCATATAGTATTAACTTCTTTAGGGCATCTCCACCAGGCTCTACAGCATCCAATTTCAGATCCTCGCCCTGTGAATCTTCTTCGTACACCTTAGATACTTCCCCATTCCCACTCGGCAGCCTCTGTTCATACGGTACAAGCTCACTTGGTAATTGTTCGTACAACCCAGACATACCAACGCCGGATGTGCACAAATGAATATTGTACGACGAACTTTGTACTTCCTCAATTTGGCCAATTTGTAGCATGTTACAGTCGGGGTGAAAAACTTCATAATCCTCCATCTGCCAGTGGAATAATCCATTAAGAGAACTCGTCTCATCTTCAGAGCAATCTTCTAGTTTGAGCACCCCTTCATCATTGGGTTTCATGCCTTTCCTTCCTCTGTCCATACCTAACTCTCCACCCTCAGACTCAGAGTCCGAGGGTGCCAGTTTTTCACTCACCGCCTGGTTCCTCAAGTCAATGACGTGCTTCCTCCCGTCACTCTCGATCGAGAATGTGTTTCGCTTCCAGTTATGGTTCGCCTTGGCAGTAACCAACCATCCCCTCCCAAGGAGTGCATTGTACGCCTTCTTTTGTAACCGGATAACTACAAAGTCCAAGAAAAATTGTTGTGTCCCAATCATTACTTTTTGTGCCATCAATGTTCCCAACGGCTGGATGTTGTGTTGGTCGGCACCTACCAAGTGGAAGGTTGGCGGCCAAAGCTTCGGCTTCCCCAGACATTTCCATGTGTCTTCTGGCAGTACATTTACTCCCGAGCCTCCATCGACAATGGTGTTTGTCAACTTCTTCCCCATTATTTCCATCTCGACGATCGCCGACTTCCTCCTGATGCTCACCGTCAACAACATTGGATCATTGGACTCATTCCCTTTGGCTGATGGTTTTCTTGTCAGTTCCTCCTTGTGTGGCTTACATTGGTTCTCGAAGACTGTGTCGTCACTGACTATGTTGGCAATTGCCATTCTCAGTTGCGGCATAGTTTGAAGAAGGTCTACCACCTTGATAGGTACGGTTGTTTGTAGCACTTGTCGGACTATGTTCTTCTCTAACTCCCGCAATGACATACTTGCAATTCCATTGGAAGTTACTCGTTCCTTCGCCAACACTTGTTCTACTTCGGCTTGTTCCTTTTCCGTACTAGAGTTTGAATACATTGCCTTCTTTGTTTGTGCTCTTGTGATTGCCAAAACTACGTCCTCTTGTTCCTCCACGTCCAGCATATTAATACCCTTCTGATTCGGGTAGTTGGCATCTTCATGGTCACTTGGTCCACACCATTTGCACAATAATTGTATGTTGTCTTTCCTGCTATGGCACTCTCTCGCAAAGTGTCCCCATTCACTACATTGCCGACACTGTATGATAGGACGTCCTTTTGGAGTGGTACTGTATTTGGTTTCGCCCTCGTTGATTTCCATAACCACTTGGCGATACATTCTGTGATTTCAATTGGTTGGACTCTCCCTGTGTGAAGAGTACTTGTGTACTTCTCATCTTCAAATTGTATGAGCACTCGTTGATTGAATGCCCCAGCACTTGGCAAATTTCACAAAACATATTTCTAGGACAATTAGCTTTCGTGTGCCCCTCCCTTTTGCACTCAATACACCATAGTTCATTACCTTCATTGCTGGTTCCTTTCTCAGCCTTCAATTCTTTCATCATTCTCAACATATCCCGTCGAAGGGCTCGTACGGTTTTGGATTCTTCGTCACTGCTACCTTCGGTGCTCTCATCATCCTTGGTCTTTCTCTTCTCTCAGGAGGAGGTTTTATTTTCACTCTCGATGTCCATTGCTCGATTGTACGCATCGGCGTATGAGGACGAAGGCACTACTTTCATCTTCTTGCGCAGTGAGGGTGTCAATCCTTCTGTGAACCACGTCTTCTTCAACCCGTCGGCTGGCTGGCTTTCCATCTTGTTCAACAGTTCTTTGAGCCTACGGTTGTAAGCGCGTACACTCTCATTTTTCCCTTGCTTAGTATTATAGATTTCCGCCACGATCTCATTATCATCCCTCAGGAGTTTGAATTCCTCCTGGAACGCTTTCTTCAAATCACTCCATCTCGTCTTGTGCTGGGCGTCGAGGTCTGTGCACTAGTCAATGGCGATCCCCCGAAGGGTGGCGGGAAATGCCTTCAGCCAGTAGTCCCTGTCATCTTGGCCATTTGCCTCCCAAAAGGTTATGCATGTTTTGCAATGCCGTACTGGGTCCTTTGACTCGTCTCCCGTGAACTTCGGCAATTTCTGCTTCTCCTAGGTGTTCAACATTATTTTCACTCAGAAGGTACGTGTGTATTCGCCTTGTGTGCTGGACCTGGGTGGACTGTTTCGACCGCTACGTTCCGGTGCTTTCCCTGCACTCTCGGCCATGCAGGCGTCCTACACGTCCACCTTCAGCATCCCCAACACTTCGAGTACTTCCAGGTGTGTCGGACTTGAGTGAACTGTTCCGACCGCTACGTTCTGGTGCTTTCCTTGCACTCTCAGACACGCGCGCGTGCTCTACACGTCCACCTCCAGCGTCCCAACACTCTGAGTACTTCTAGGCTTCGACTCGTCTCTGTGCCCCCTCCGACTGAGGGTCGGCAGATCACCTAATTGCTTGGTCTTGACCACCCTGTGGCCTCTTCTCACCTTTGATGGGATCTACGAACATGAATCACTCAAGGCTGACCCGATTTCTTTTAAGGCAACGACGCCAAAATGTTTGCTTGTACAATTGGTAAATTAAATATAGGAAATAATAATGTACATGACAATGCATACCAGACACGGCAGAAAATATATCTTTATTCGCACATTCAATTATTACAGAGAAGAGACCAAAGATGGTCGGCCAAGGATTACACTAGATCCGACAATACCATCCCCCTTCCTTGATAGTACACAACATATTTAAAGTACCCGACGGTTGCCGAGAGGTACACAACCATCAACCAACCGACACATAACCACCCGAGACTGACAACCCACTCAATACAATTAATTAATACCTTGTCGGATAACAAATATTATCAAACATAACAATAGGCAATTTATGTTGACAACAATGATTCCTTCTTCTTCATCATCAATCCTTGTCCTTTTGTATGGATTCACTTCTTCCCCTGTTTCTTGGAGCATGGCCTCAATATTGTGAGCTTGACTTCTTTTTCCACACCTGTGTCCTGGTTCCCATTTTTCTTTGCATCTGAAGCATAAGTTTTTCTTCCTAAGATTCTTTTGGTTACAAACATGTCCCGGACCCCATGGTTCTTTGCACTTAAAACATCTTTGCCTTTCCTGTCCTTCCTTTTGCTTACACAAATGGCTCGGTTCACACTTTTCTTTGCAGTCAAAACATAGGCCTTTTCTTCGTAGTTCCTCTCGATATTGCTTTTTATGTTTGTCCTTCTCATGGAAGTGTTTGTTCTTTGTTGATGTCTTATTTGAGTATTATTTTCCCTTTGCTTGGGCGACATCTAGGCGGGTGGCTTTTAGGATTGCCTCTTGGAGTGTGGAAGGATCTAAGGCACTTACTAAGTCACGGGTGCTATCGGATAAACCTTCTACGAAGAGGTAGGCAAGTCTCTCCTCGGATATTCCTGAAACCATAATTGCTAGTTTTTGAAATTCGGAAACATACTCTTCAAGGGTCCCCCTTTACCTTATTTTGGCTAGCTCCCTAAAATATTTTTGGGTGTGTGTTTGATCAAACCTTTCAATAAGTCTCCTCTTGAAGGACTTGTAGGTTCTTATGTTTTTATGATCTTGTGTGATCAGCCCATGATGCAACCAATCATGGGCAACCCCATCTAAGTGTAATATGGCAAATGTTATGGCATCTTTTTTTGTCATGGGACTAAGGGTTAAATAGGTTTCCAATTTTTGGATCCATGCATGTGCTGCAGTTTTCCCCGTTCCATCAAAATTTGGAATGCTCAATTTCCCTATCTTGTTTTGGATATCCCGGTTTGGGCGGTGGTCCCTTTCCCTTTGGGGATGTCTTTATTTTAGCCTCACAATAAGTTGGGAAGAGGATGCTCCTTTTGATTTCTGGTTCAAGCCTAGCATATTCTAGGGCAAGTGCTTCTACATTTGGGTTATTAATCTCTCCATATTCTCTTGAGAATCTTTCCCCAGGTATGAAAGGAGGCAAGGTTGTTTCAGGGCTGGTCCCATTGTCACTAACTGATTGGCTGGAATTTTCATCCCTATTGTTTTCTTGGTTGGTCTTAAGTTACACATGGCATTGCTCATGTTTTGCAAGGCTAGGAGCATGGCTTGTTTCTTTTGTTCATTTTTCTCCACAAATGTTCTTAATTCTTGCTCCACAATCCTCTTTCTTTCTCTTTCAAGGGCCCTTAAGGTTCTTTGACTTGGTTGCATCAACTATTGACCCCCCTAGGCTGGCAGGATGATGCTCTGATACCACTATAATGTCCCCTAATTAGTTATACTTTAAATTAACCTATAAATTTGCTCAAATCCAAAATCGGTAATTAGGTTTATGGGAGAACCTTTGTATGCTGTTTTCCCGCAACACAAATTAGAGAACATACATAAAGTAATACTTATAAACTGAAACATATACTAATGAATTAGATTGAGTGATGTAAATTTTAATGTGTTAATTATCCAATTCCTTAGTACACTAGGGTAGGCTAGTTGGATAGGGTGTCCGAGAGATTCTCCATCCTAGGCCCAAGAGCAGATGCTATGTCCCTCTTGGCTCCATATGGTAGGTGTTAAGCATCCATCATGAAGTGGCGTACCCAATGAGGTATCCTATCACTGTTCCCCCTCATCACAACCACCTTCCCTCTTAAGCCCAAGAGCAGATGCTTCATCCCTTTTGGCTCCATGTGGCAGGTGTTAAGCATCCACTATGGAGTGGCGTACTTAAGAGAGAGTCCCTTATTCACAATGAATCATTTATTATTATTATATTTATTCAATTCATCACATTGTGATAGTCAATTATATCTGACATAATTATCACATTTCATTATATTACATTAGTGCCTTGTATTGTGCTATCATTAACGTTTTCTGTTAGTATTACTTTGTATCAATATTAATCTTTTATTGTCATCATTACAATCAATTTATTATTTCTTATATTATTCGCATCATATGAAATTACATCATTACAATCATTTGTGCAA
The DNA here is from genome assembly GCF_030272615.1 of Cryptomeria japonica. Classification (NCBI taxonomy): domain Eukaryota; kingdom Viridiplantae; phylum Streptophyta; class Pinopsida; order Cupressales; family Cupressaceae; genus Cryptomeria; species Cryptomeria japonica. The sequence goes on along the minus strand of NC_081412.1, from coordinate 464,598,387 downwards.
ACTGAATTTGATTATATTATGTACTCCTGGATTAATGTGCAGATATATTTATATGTTATGTCGAACAGTCTTGTCATTTTAATGTTGTTTGAAACTTTGAATAATTACATCTAATTTGCTTCTCAAATTAATATCATATTAATGCTCTTCATTTGATTAAGATTACAATATAAATAAGATTTTAATATAATTATAATTTACTGACTGCTATATTTTAATATTCTAGCAGAAATTAGTCTTCTACATACCTGTTACTGCTGGCTCCTATTTATCTCTACTGGCAGCCTTGAAGATTCTTTCCATGCTCCTTCCTTATTCTATTTTGTAAAGTCTTGGTGGACAAATCGGGTGGAAATTCCCCAAATTTGGAAAGATTTGCCCTCTGCATCTTATGCCAACCTTGTAGTGCATCCAACTATGGGCGCAACTGGAGCTTGTTTGAGGCAATCCACATGAAGAAGAGGAACAAATTAGCTCAAAAATGCCTCAATGACCTTGTCTTTGTGCAATAAATCTTTGTCTATGACTCTATGCACAAGAAGGGTAGAGGAAATATCAGATGATCCAACTAATTTGGATGAGTTGGATCCTTATAGTGATTGGATAGGATGAGATGAGAAGCCTCCATTGTTTACCGAGGATAAGATCCATGATTTGGAGAGGCAGGCATTGGAGGAGGTGAGTGTAGCAGGAGATTTAGGATTGGATGGCATTGATGAGGTTGAGGAGTCATTGCCACCAGCATCTACATCTAGGATGGAGGTTGAGTCACCGCCTAGGAGGAACCACAATTGACTCTAAGGACTAGATCCTCTAGTTCTACCTCTCCCCTAGTTTTCACTAGATAAGGGAAGAGGAAGATGTAAAATGTAGTATTTTCTTTTAGTTTTACAAAGAGAGTTTACTATTTTCATTTTGTTTCAGTCTATCAGCTATTAGCATTCCGCATGAGGATGCCATTTTGTACCCAATTTGCATTCAAATCAATCAAATATAATAGAAAACGTTTATGTACTCATTTATGGTCTCACTAGATGCATCTTCTTTTCTCATTGATTTTTGCAAAAAGAAAGTGTTTCTAATAAAATTTAAGCAATATTTAAAATTTCTGCATTTTTTGCTGAGTTTTTGTCGAGTTGATTTTTTTTGGGCTTGGTGAACTTTTGCCGAGGAGTAGTCAACTATGGTTCATAACATGTACACAAAAGGGGTCCAATAGCTGTTTTTGTATGTAGATTGAATCGATCTACTTGTTGCTCTGCAGACATATGTTGCATCAATAATTATTTGCATAATTGCATAGCATTTTAAAGGAAGGACCTCCTCAATGGATTCTCCCATGATCTGAAATTGAAAATCAATATCTTTGCATTTTCTTGAGCAATCAATTGTCCTCAAGAAAGAAAGTCCATCAATGCAAGAAACAATATTGTTGGTGAGTGGACAGTGTTGAATATCTTTCCACCCATACATGATTATGCTGCAGCCATGTGTTATGTATTTTACCTTCTCCTCTATTAACAGGTTAATTTTGAAATAAATTTTTTCCAAGAGAGTGGTTCTCTATTTAGTCTCACTGGGGCACACACAAATAGGAGGAATTTTCCTACGTTGTTATTAATCTCCTTGTAAAAACAAGACTGAGTGACATGTAAAGGAATGCCATTATCAAAATAGAAATTGACAATAAACTCATTTCCAATCACTACTGCTTGCACATTGAACATGTCTGTGATCAGTTTTGGTGGTGATGAACTTGTAACTTTCTGTTTCCCTCATGAATCTATTGCACTCACCTCAAATGGTGGAACCCCTACTACAGATTGATAGAGGTGCCAACCCATCCGATTCAACTTTACCTATGAATGAAAGCTGTAATGGGAGGTAGCACCTTTATCACTATAAGTATAGAACAAGATTTGGGTGCTTGTTATCTTTCATCCCTTTCTTTGACTAGACAAAGAAGTGGTCAAGTGGGTACAAGCAACTATTGGTGCAATGATTCACCCTTGAAATAATATGATCTTCTTCTCAGCCCTCTCCTCAAGTGTGGGATTCCTAGAAGGTCTAATCCCTTTACAAGATGCATGTAAAAAGTGTGCTTAACGCTCATAATGCTGTTCTTTCAACCCTTTGGATAAATGTTGCATTTTCAATGTCTACTTCTACTTTAATTAGCTGCTATATTTGTGCCTCTTGTTGAATGGGCTTTTGGCATATGGTGCCAACAACTTAGAAGGGCAATCAGATTGCAATGCACTTTTAGTTGAACTGTTTGTGTATTTGGCTAGGGTTTGACTGCCCTTGGTTGGTTCCATGTAATTTCATTGCCCAAATCAAGATCATCATTGGCTCTGAATAATTCCATCTTGACCCTGTAAATGGTGCAACAAAAAATGGCAATATGTATATAAAAAAACAACAGACTTATAAATATATCTCAGCTTAAGAACTATCAAATTTTTCTTGCAAAAAGTGACAAAAAAAACAGTGTTTTGTATGCTATGTAATGTCAGTCCTGAGGCCACAATTTTAATTAGAAAGTGAGAACTGAAATATATTAATAAGCATAATTGGAACAAAGTTGAATATACTTTACTCTAATATTTGATTTGATATTTTAAGATTAGCTTAAAAGGTAGAACTTATCTTAATAGTTTTCTCGTTATGTGGCCCTTTTCCTTAATCCAGTATACTAACTTACATGCTGCGTTTCTTTGTCATCACCGCTGCCTTGGTAACTTCCTCCGATTTGTCCATGGGAGATATACTATGACTGAAACAATGATGTCTGCAGATCTCCAAGTATTGCTCTTAAATTCGGTTATGGTTCCTTACACAGGATGATAGACCTTGATGACTTCGTTCTTTAATTAATATCTCACACAATTTTATTAAATGATTGATTCATATTTATTCTCCTGATGGTCTGCCTTTCTATATTTATATCTTCTATTGTATCTTTTTCCTATTCTCTACTTTTTTGTAGAGTCTTAATCGTAATTGTTAAGCGCTGTCTTAAAATGCCCTTTCACTAATTTGAATCGTTTTTGACTAAGTCAATTCTTTGTTTGTTTTGACTAACTGATTTAAATTGATCGCATGCTTGGTAAATATATTATCCCAATGGCATCGTATAAGAAACTGATGCATCTCTTTAATGTACTAATGATTATTGTATTCCTTAGTCGGCTTCACAATTATTTCTGTTGGACCCGCTACCTTTGACTTAATTAATCTCCAATGCGTTTTTCATGTAAATCGTCATCTTATATTTAGTGCATCAAACAGTACTAATTATTGCTTTCATTAGCCGTTGGTGATCTGGTACGCTCTCCACAATTGCTTGACCCAGAAGATTGTATGCATAATTCCCTGCACACCGGAATAATGCCTTCTTCAATGTCAGGAGTCTAATGACAATTTCCAGATTTATTCCCCCAGTTGAATTCCCCAAAAAAAACAGAAGAAGGAACTCCCTTAAGTACTTTACATAATGAAAGGGTAGTGATTCAAGAGATACGTCTCTTCTTAATTATGCCTCTCCACAAGCATATCGCATCCCTTCATTGTATCGGGTTCGTTATATAATATATACTAATCGATATCACTGTAATTACCGCACTGACATAAGGGTCATTAGTGAATCGTAATTACTGTTATCTTATTGATACCTTTGTTATCTTTATTTTCAGAGATGGCGAATATACAATTTTATTGGACACCGGTATCATTACCCCGAGTCTTAGTAATTCGCATCTTAGACAACCTGTAGCATTTTGACTAGACGTTTCTCTGAGTAATCACTCCTGTCTACGTACTCATCACCCAATAACCTATTTTGTTTATTAACTCTTCCTCACGAAACTATATCAATTGATGCTTATCTATATATCTCCTCTATCATATGTCTGAGTCGATTGGGGATCATGGCTTATCTCCAGGTCAATCATTCAACCTCTTATTGCCAGATGTCTAACCTCGATTGCTTGTATTCTTTCTATTCATATTATCAATGGATTGATGTAAAATAGATTGTTTCCCGTATTATCCAAGTTACTGACTACTCATTCGCTGGTAATTATCAAGGAGGGGTCAATACCATGTTTCTTCTTATGATATCGATCGGTGGATACAAACATTTGTTAATAGTATTTAATTATCCAGCTTTGCATTGGTTTTGGGATATCGATTAATATGATGATTAATTCTGAGATGCCTTGCTGACTGTAAAATGTAATAAATTGTCTTGAATGTAGCAATCTTGATGGAGGTGTTGTATGGGCTTTAATACTAATATTATTTATAAAGATAATACTAGGAGCTTTCTTAATATTAACAATACTGGATGGTGTCTTGTTTGGGGACATCACATGCTAAAAGCAATAAAAAGCAGCAGGTTTGTAAGTTTGAAGAATTTTAAAATAATCTGTATGAAGGTTGGGCAAGTCAAAATTTGCAAGTTTGTAAGGTTTGGAGGTTTGATAAACTTCAACACGATTTGTGTAAGTTTGTAACTACAACATTGAAGGTTTGAGAAAAAAAAGAAAAATCCACCATACATCAATGAAGAACTTAAAACATGTAAAACATAAAAAAATAAAAAGATTATACCATTCACATGCTTAGTAGGGTTTGATCTCCATTGTTTCCTATCTCCATTGATCTTGTTTGATATAGTTGCTCTCAGATTTTGTATTGTGCACAAGAGCTCAACAAATAACGAATTGTGGTTATGTAGACGCTTGATTGCTTGATCACATGAAAGATTGATTGCATAAAGTACTTAGTTAGGGATGCTAAGGATGAAATGATCCTCTTATATAAAAGACACCTTATAATGGAGGGATAGGATTAAGAGGTGAAAAGATAAATGGTTGGCTAGGATTAAAGGGTAGTTAGAGGAAACAATAAAATATTAAAGGTGGTTAGGATAAAATCAAGAGATGAATGACAAGTGTCATGGAGGAAAAAAAGCTAATGAATTAATTAAATAAATAAAAATCTATTTAATTAATAAAAGAGGTGGGACCAATTAAATAAATAAAATATTTATTTAATTTAGGAAAAAGATAATTTAAATATTAAAAAATATTTATTCAAATGGAGAAAGGCTAGAAGAGGATAAATGAATTAATTAAATAAATAAAAATCTATTTAATTAATAGAAGGCTTAGGTTAAAATAATTAAATAAATAAAATATTTATTTAATTAAGCTAGGACAGTTTTAGTTGTCTACAAAAAGCATTTTCAAATATCTTAAAATTTCAACTTGGAAACAAAAATGAAAGTAAAACCATAAAAACACATAGATATATTACATACTTTCTTCCTCCTTTTCATGTTCCTTCTTTTGTTTCATACTTCTTTGTTTTTCTTCACCTCCTTGCAACTTTTAGTTTGTTGAACTCTCTTCTCATTTGTATAACCCAAAAACTGATAATGAAAATAGAAACACTGAAATGATAGTTGGCCGGGGCAAATAAAGTTAAATAGCCTATTTTTATGTTGGGAAGCCTTGTGAGGGCCTGTAATGTCCTCTTCCCTTGGATCTAGGGTTTCCGGTTAGCTCAAACAATTACAATGAAAACACAGAAATTTCTAGACATATGATCTGCTGTTACAGTGTTAATGGAAGTTATGCTGCTAAAACACTTCTATTGACTGGTAAACGTGATCATCCCATAAACAACTCTGTAGATCTGAAATTGAGACACAAAATGCATGAGAAACAAGTTGCAAATTTGAAAATTGTAGTATTGATATACTTAATTTCAATCACATAAAGTTGACATACATTCTGTGACAGTTTACATTGATAGAGGACCTGTGTGATCAGGTACAGGTATATGCCTGGCCTGAATTACCCGTATGGATGATTCCCAATGAACTGAATGGCTTCCACATTTCTGGTTCTGATTTTCCGTGTATTTAACAACTGACCCTATCAGAGACTTCCTGAGGTTTTATGGTTTATCTGCCTTACACTGCTCTGATCTGGGTTTGTATGAGCCTGCAAAAGAACAACGTGGCTGTGAATGGTGTTAATGCTGACCTGGTAGTCAGTGCTGGTTTCCATAGGGTTGTTTTCCACTTCCAAATGAATGATCTCTGACCTTCCAAGCTTATAAAACTCTGAAGACCTTGGCACTGCTCTAGAAATGGAGTTCAGACCAGAAAACCCTAGGTGCAGCTCCAGTAGATTCGCTTGGACATTGGGAAACCCTCTCTACCTTTGGCGCCCAGTTGATTAGACCCTAATGATGGCAGCCAACAAAATTCAGATCCACAGCTATGCAAACAAGGTAAATCCAACGATGGAAGGAAGAATTGACAGGATAAGGTCAGGAGTTTCGTCCCAACCTTGATGTCTGCTAGGGCTTGTGTCCCAGCAGCTAACTTGGAAATATAATTCCAAAATCATATCAAACTTCAGCGGATAGCGCCCAGCATACCAAAACAAAATATATACCTGTTTGGAAAGGGTGCTAGGGCCCAAAATTCTATGTTTGTGGGAGATGTCAGGGCGTCCTCAGAACATGAAAGGGGCATCAGGGATGCTGTGGCATTTGAAAAATAAATTGAATGAATGATTCAATAATCGGATGATTACATTGAAAGATATACACACGTATATATAGAGGTTACAAGACGATGTTCTATAATTAGAACATAACGTTAAAGTAAAAGATTAAAGAGCTAAAAGCTAAATTAAGCTTAAAAGCTAATTAATTAAAAAGAAAAAGCTAAATGCTAAATAAAGCTTAAAAACTAATTAACTAAAAAGCTAAATGACCATTAAACAAGGAACTAAATATAGGTGACTAAAATATAATTAAATATTCTAATACCCTCCCTTAATGGTCATGCTATCTATCACACCAAGCTGCCCTCTAAATTTGAGAAACTTTGCTGGGCTCAAGGACTTGGTGAGGATATCTGCAGTCTGATCTTCTGTAGGAATGTACTGCAGTATCACTGATCCATCTTCAACATGTTGGCGGATGAAATGACAATGAAGTTCCACATGCTTTGTCCGCTCATGGAATACTGGATTTTTGGCTAATTTTAGAACCCCTTGATTATCACAAAACAAGGGAGTAGGTCCTGGTTGAGACATTTGCATGTCTGCAAGCATCCTACGTAGCCAAATTGCCTCACATGCTGCCTTAATAGTTCCCCGATACTCTGCTTCGGTCAAGGAAAGAGCTATTGCCTGTTGCTTCTTGCTGGTCCATGTGACTGCACCTGTACCCAAGTTGAAAACATACCCAGAAGTTGACTTTCTGTCATCAACACAACCTGCCCAATCCGAGTCTGTAAAACCAACCAGCCTAGGATCTTTGCTTCTGCTGTACAGAATGCCAAAATCGGGAGTGCCCTTTGTTAATGCATGGTAGCTTATGCAAGATAAGATATTTCTAACCTTCCTTGTTCTGTTATTTACATGCTTCATGTCTAAACTTATATTGCATATGATTATCGGATTTTACAAACATTGCTTAGCATTATGCTATCGGGGTATTAACCCGATAGCATATTAAATGCTATAAGTTATCGGGTTATTAGCCGATACATACTTGCTATCGGGTGCATAACTACTGGCACCGATCCACATCTGTTATCGGGCTTAATCATCGGGCATATTTGTTATCGGGCTTAATATATACACCGCTTCATTTGGAATTAACAGTGGTTAACAACTGCACCGGTTGGATTACATACATCGTGCATTTTGAATCATCGGTGTTTACATGAATCGATTCATTATCTTGATCAAACATTATATTATATTACAATATACTATCGAGGTTTTGAACCGATAAACAGCCTTGTGTTAATGGTATAATTACAAAGGCACCGATCAATGGGTGCATTGATCGGTCATGCCTAAAAGGCATGACCGGTCAATACACCAATTGACCGGTTGCCTAAATGATATATATACCAATTGAATTCATTTGGAGGAGACATAGAAAACATAAAATGATCTCTCTCTTTCAGACCTGCAGATAAAATCAGAATTATTAGACATCAACATAATTCCTCATATACATTTATAGCATACATAGTTCATAACTTGTTCTTTAATTGAAATTGAAATAACTTTACATGGTATCAGAGCCAAGGTAATCGAACCTAAGGCTATTCAATTTTGATAAAATTCAAGGACTAAGTTACAAACTACATCACATTTCCATAATGGCCAACGCTATCAAATTCGAAGATAGACTCGGAGGTAGCGAAGATTTTTCAGCTTGGAAGTTTAGAATCAAAATGATTTTAAGAGAAAACAAAGTTGATTCATATGTCCAAACTGAAAGTGCACAACCAGAAGATGAAACCGAGAAATCCACATGGATCGAGGGAAATGATAAGGCTATTAAAATAATAGTGGATGGGGTAAGAAATAATAAATGCCCATCATTAGAAAGCAGGAGACGGCTTATAAAATGTTCAAGGCACTTGAAAAGACATTTGAGATATCAAATGCAAGTCGTACTCTAGCACTAAAACGAGAAATAAATCATATCACCATGAACAAAGGGGAGACAATCAACGCCTACTTCATGCGGATATCAGTTCTAAAAGATGAACTTGCAACTTTGGACTACGAGATCCGAGGCAAAGAACTAACACTCATTGCTTTAGATGGGTTGCCTAGTGGATGGAGCACATTCGTCCAAGGCATCAGTGCAAGGTCCAAATATCCTAAGTTTGAAAGACTAAGAGATGACTGTCTACAAGAAGAATCTCGATTGAACAAAGTATGAATAAAACAGAAGAATATAGATGAAGACTTGCAAGTCCTAAATACAAACATCAATAAAAGGTACAAAAAGAAGCAATTCAAGAAAAGAAAAGCCAAACAAGGCAAGAACACTTCTAAGAAAGACCTATCACATGTTCAATGTTATAGGTGTGACAAATTCGGACACTATGTTGCAAACTGTTCGGAGAAAGGGAAGCAAGCCACATTTGCAAAAGTGAAGAAATTTAGAAAAGAAAATGACTCCAAGAACTATGTCCTCTACTCAGCACTTACAAGCCATACTTCAAACAAATCTAACTCATGGGTGATCGACAGTGGTTCATCCAGACACATCACCGGCTTTAGAGAAATACTAGACTCCATGATAGAGAAAGATGATGAGGAAGTAACCATCGGAGACGATTCTTCACATCCAGTCAGAGGAATTGGAACCTGCACCATCAAACTGAAGTCAGGCATGTCACTACGACTTGAAGAAGTACTATATGTTCCAGGCATCAAAAGAAATCTAATCTCCATATCAGCACTAGAAGATCAAGGATACAGAGTGACCTTCATGGAAAACAAGGTGTTGGCTTGGCCAAAGAGATCCTCCATCAAAGACGCTAAGGTCATTGGTTGAAGACAAGGCTATTTGTATGAGCTATGTACAGAGCCCAATCTAGCATTGATCCATGAAGCAACTAATGCAAATGAAGTATGGCACAGGAGATTAGGTCATCTGAATTATAGAGCTTTGTCAACCATGGGAAACCTTGTCACAGGTCTACCTAAGTTGAAGCAATATCATTCAGAGGCTTGCAAAGGGTGTGCCTTAGGTAAAAATACCAAAAATGCATTTCAGAATAGTACTAGGAAAACTAGCAAAGTTTTGGAGTTAATTCATTCTGATGTATGTGGACCTATGTCCGTACCCTCGCTAGGGGGATTTTTGTACTATGTAATTTTTGTTGATGACTACTCTAGGAAGACGTGGATCTACTTTCTGAAATGTAAAGAATCAGAAGAGATCCTAAGTAGGTTCAAAGAGTTTAAAACATTAACAGAAAATCTCTCTGAAAACAAAATTAAAACCTTAAGAACTGACAATGGGGGGGAATACACATCAGAACTATTTAAAGACTTTTGTAAAAATTCTGGGATTAAGAGGGAGTTATCAATACCTTATAATCCACAACAAAATGGAGTAGCTGAAAGGAAAAATAGGACCATAGTAGAAGCTGCCAAAGCCATGATACTAGATCAAAATCTAAACTTGAACCTTTGGGCAGAAGCAACCAACACTGCTGTGTTTATACAAAATAGATGTCCTCATTCACACCTTGAAGATAAAACTCCTGAGGAAGTCTTTACCAAAACAAAACCAGATAGCAGCCATCTTAGGATATTTGGGTGTCCGGTCTATATTCATGTACCTAAAGAGAAAAGACTAAAACTAGAACCCTCTGGAAAAAGGGGAATACTTGTAGGATACAGTGAAACTTCTAAAGCCTACAGAATCTATGTACAAGGACAGAGAAATATTGAACTCAGTAGGGATGTAATCTTCGAAGAAGATTTAGCCTTCAAAAGGGCTCAAAATACAATAGAACCTGAAATTCATAATCCTACTTCTAACCTAGAAGAAGAACCTACTCCTGAGCTTCAGAGGGAGTATCTTGAGGAAACTATAAGTGAAACACAAAACCCACCTATAGATAATCACAAGAAAAGACCACTATGGGCCACCAAAACTATAGCAGAAGCTTAGAAGTTCGCTGCTCCTTCAGGAACCTTTAGGGAAAGCAAGAGGCCTAATAAATTCATCAACTATGTTGCACTTATGAATGATCTCTCTAAAGCTGAACCTAACAATGTTTCAGATGCACTCAAACATAAAGTATGGATAGATGCCATGACTGAAGAATATCAGTCCATTATGAAGAATGATGTTTGGGAGATCGTTCCTAGGCCAACCAAGAAGTCTATCGTGTCTTCTAAATGGTTGTTTAAAATCAAGCATGCTGCAGATGGCAGTATTGAAAAACACAAGGCCAAATTTGTAGCTAGAGGGTTCTCACAGAAGGAAGGAATAGATTACGAAGAAACATTTGCACCTGTTGCCAGGTACACATCAGTAAGAGCTGTCCTAGCCATTGCAGCAGCAAAGGGGTGGAAGGTACATCAGATGGATGTTAAGACAGCATTCCTAAATGGCGAGATCATGGAAGAAGTCTACTTAGAGCAACCTGAAGGGTTTGAAATTCATGATGCAAAGTCTCATGTGTGTAGACTCAAGAAAGCTCTTTATGGGCTCAAACAGGCTCCCAGAGTTTGGTATGAAAGAATTGACACCTACCTCTCAAAGCTGGGTTTCTCTAAGAATGATGCAGATCCTAATCTCTACCTCAAAAGAAATAAAGGTGATATGTTAATATTAATTTTATATGTTGATGACTTATTTATTACAGGAGATAATCACCTAATAGATCAATGCAAGAAAGATCTATCCACAGAATTTGATATGAAAGACTTGGGGCTTCTTCATTACTTCCTAGGATTGGAAGTATGGTAGAATTTTGATAATATTGTACTGAACCAAGGGAAGTACACCTTGGACATATTGACAAGATTTAGAATGCTAAACTGCAGACCCATGACCTCTCCTATGGAAACCAACTTCCATAAACTTAAAGAAGCAGCAGCAGAATCAAGACCTACTGACCCCACTCAATACAGGCAGATGATTGGGTCCCTGATGTATCTAGTAAATACAAGGCCAGATATCTGCTATGCTGTTAATGCCTTAAGTCAGTTCATGTGTGAACCTAAGGAGATACACCTGGTTGCAGTAAAACATATAATGAGATATCTACAAGGTACCCTAAAGCTTGGTCTTAAATATGAAAAGGTTGACATAGATCTACATGGATTTACAGATTCAGATTGGGCTGGCAGTGTGACTGACAGAAAGAGCACTTCAGGGTGTTGCTTCAGTTTAGGGTCAGCCATGATATCCTGGATCAGCAGAAAACAATCTTCAGTAGCTCAGAGTTCCACAGAGGCTGAATATATTGCAGCTTCAATGGCTACCCGAGAAGCAGTATGGCTAAGGAAATTGCTCGTGGGATTATTTGGAGAACCTATGAAACCTACAGTTATTCAGTGTGATAATCAAAGCTGTATAAAACTTTCTGTAAATCCAGTATTTCATGACAGGTCCAAACATATTGAGATTCCATATCACTATGTACGAGATATGGTTGACAGGAATGTGATAAAGTTAGAATATGTGTGTACAGGAGATCAGACTGCAGATATTCTGACCAAACCACTTTCCAGAGTGAAGGTTGATCACTTCAGAAAGGGTTTAGGTATGATAGAAAGGTAATCTGCTTTGTAATCTATACTTACATATATTTAAGATGTTTAATGTGTAAACTTCTTTGTCATGTCTGGACTATCTCTTGGCTTCTTGCCACCTGTGTTCATATCTAAGAGGTGACGATCTCTCAGATACTGAACACTTGTATGTAGACATCATAAGGTGACGATCTTATGATAGTCAAACCAGTAATCATGTTGGATCACTAGTAAGTCATGGATGTGCCATGACCATGTTGTGATACAACATTTGCACAAATGTTATTGCATTATCACAATTTGGATATAATGAGAAATTAAGCACTTCTCATATGGTTATCCTTGTATTGCGTGTTAGGCAATACTGATATCACGTGTAGGTGATATCTCAACCATTGATCATGATTGGATCTCTGGTAAGTCATGGATTTTGTCATGACTATGTTGTGATAAACATTGACAAATGTTATTGCACTTATCACAACTTGGATATGATGAGAAACTAACCTTTCTCATAGACTTATCCTTAAGTATTGCGTGTTAGGCAATACTAATATCACGTGTTAGATGATATCTTGATGAATCTTACAAATCACATGTTTTGGTGATTTCTCACATGATCAGGTGATGATTCTCTTACTTTTATCACATGTTAAAATAATACTTTATGTCACATACTCAAGTGATGTTCTTCTATTTTGTATCATTTGTCTTGATGGTACTTCTCATGTATAAATGATTTTTGTTGATTGACATTATCTTAGTTATGAAAAGGAAATGTGATGCAGGTTGCCTTATCTATCTTCCAAAGCTAAGAGGGAGTGTTAATGCATGGTAGCTTATGCAAGATAAGATATTTCTAACCTTCCTTGTTCTGTTATTTATATGCTTCATGTCTAAACTTATATTGCATATGATTATCGGATTTTACAAACATTGCTTAGCATTATGCTATCGGGGTATTAACCCGATAGCATATTAAATGCTATAAGTTATTGGGTTATTAGCCGATACATACTTGCTATCGGGTGCATAACTATTGGCACCGATCCACATCTGTTATCGGGCTTAATCATCGGGCATATTTGTTATCGGGCTTAATACATACACCGCTTCATTTGGAATTAACAGTGGTTAACAACTGCACCGGTTGGATTACATACATCGTGCATTTTGAATCATCTGTGTTTACATGAACCGATTCATTATCTTGATCAAACATTATATTATATTACAATATACTATCGAGGTTTTGAACCGATAAACAGCCTTGTGTTAATGGTATAATTACAAAGGCACCGATCAATGGGTGCATTGATCGGTCATGCCTAAAAGGCATGACCGGTCAATACACCAATTGACCGGTTGCCTAAATGATATATATACCAATTGAATTCATTTGGAGGAGACATAGAAAACATAAAATGATCTCTCTCTTTCAGACCTGCAGATAAAATCAGAATTATTAGACATCAACATAATTCCTCATATACATTTATAGCATACATAGTTCATAACTTGTTCTTTAATTGAAATTGAAATAACTTTACACCCTTCACATATCTAAGCACACGCTTTGCTGCAACCCAATGTTCAACTTTTGTGGCTGACATGAAGCGAGAAATATAGTTCACAGCATAACTGATGTCAGGTCAGAGGTCTAGTGGCGATGAGATAGATGAGGCTGCCCACTAGTTGCCTGAATGAAGACTCATCCACTACAGGTGAATCTGATTTGGCTGATAATTTGAGCCCTATCTCCATAGGTGTAGATGCAAATTTACAATCTTGCATTTGAAACTTATCTAGTAGGCTCTTGGCATACTTTGACTGAGAAATGAATATGTGGCTATCAGTCTGCCAAACCTCTACACCGAGACAATAATGGAGAAGTCCCAAATCTGTCATATCAAAATGCTGACACAAATTCTGTTTGACCTGCATGATCAAGATGTGCTGCATTGCCAGTAATGATGAGATCATCAACATAGACTACTAGAAATAGAATATCATCACCATTATGTTTGACATACAAATTGGGATCTGAAGGACTCCTCTGAAAGCCTTGATCAATCAAGTACTTATCAATTTTGATGTACCATGCACGAGGAGCTTGTTTGAGGCCATAGAGTGCTTTGACTAGTCTACATACCTGGTGTTCCTTACCGACAACCTTGAAACCTGGAGGCTGCGTCATGTAGACTTCTTCCTGCAAATCACCATTGAGAAAGGCACTCTTGACGTCCATTTGAGGGACTTTCCATCCAAATTGAGCTGAGAGAGCGAGGACAAGCCTAATGGTACTCATCTTGGCTGTGGGAGCAAATGTCTCTTCATAGTCGATGCCCTCCTTTTGTGAAAACCCTTTTGCCACCAACCGAGTCTTGTACTTATCAAGACTTCCATCAGCTTTATACTTGACTTGAAACACCCATTTGCAGCCAATGGGCTTCTTTCCTAGAGGAAGATCAGACAATACCCAAGTGTTGTTTTTCAGAAGACTATGTTGCTCCGCTGCCATAGCCTTTTCCAATTCAGGTACACCTTTAGCCTCTGTATATGTTTGAGGCTCATAAATACTGTGAATGTTGGCCATAAGAGCAAAATTAACTGTGTGTTGTTGGTTCTTACCTCTAATGGATCTACCCTCAATGAGCTCATCATCATGAAGATCACCAATGGTCTTGACCCACCACTTAGGCCGGAGAGTAGAAGTACCAACATCTGCTGTAGGATGAAGAGTGCTTGGAATATCTGGAGCAAGCTTCTCTAGATGTGGATCGAGAAGATCTTGAGGAAAGTCAGGGGGTGCAATGTCATGCCTGGGAGACCCCACAACTTCAGAGTCAACTAAATCCCTCCCATCAAGTGGAGCTAAAGGAAGATGAACACCCATACTTACAGCCTTTGGAGGGTGATCCTCAGTGCTCAAATCAGGAGAGGAAGGCTGAAAAGGCCCTCTTTCTTCATCAAATACTACATCTCGACTGAATATGAGGTGATTAGTGTCTATATCAACCAGCCGATATGCCTTGTGGTTGTCATTGTAGCCGATGAACATCAATTTCTGACTCTTTGGATCCAGTTTGGTGCGCGTGGCATCTGGAATCCAAACATAAGCTGTAGAGCCAAAAACTTTCAAATGACTGATTTTGGGCTTCCTGCCAGACCAAGCTTCCTCTGGAGTCATCTTCTTAATGGCCTTTGTGGGAGACCGGTTTAGAAGGTAGACTGCAGTGAAGACCGCTTCCGCCCAAAAGTGTTTTGGAACATTTCTATGCTCCAACATAGACCGAGCCATCTCAGTGACTGTACGGTTCCTGCGCTCAACAACACTGTTTTGCTGTGGGGTGTAAGGTGTGGTAAGCTGATGCTTAATGCCATGTGATGCACAAAAGTTGGTGAACGCTGTAGAACAAAATGTCCCTCCATTGTCGAACCGAAGAGTGACTATCTGACAGCTAGACCCTTTTTCCACTAAGGCCTTAAACGTTTGAAACATGGTGAACACCTCTGATTTTTGCTTAAGAAAATAAACCCACATGCATCTGTTGAAATCATCAACAAATAATAGAAAATACCTGCATCCAGTGACTGATGCAGTGTTCATGGGACCACAGATGTCTGCATGAACGATTTGCAAGACCTTGGATGCTCTCCAAGCGTCTCCATCTGAAAACGGAGTCCTATGCTGCTTTCCAGCTTGACACGCTCCGCAAACTCCATGATTTTGAGTTTGAATCTCAAGTAATCCTATGACTAGATCCTCTCAAACCAACTGAGAGAGATAGTGGACATTGAGATGCCCATATCGCTGATGCCAAAGAGTGCTGATGGAAGTACTCCTAGCTGCCATGGCAAGCTCCTGAGAACCAGTAGAATCAACAAGTCTATAAAGACCATGATCCTCAATACCAACTGCAAATGTAGTGCGAGTCTCCCTGTCAACAATGCTGCACTTGTGCAACTCGAAGACGACATCCAACTGTGGTGAATGCTGCATAATCTGACTGACTGACAGTAGATTGAGCTTCATACCAGGTACAAAGTATACATTGAGGAATATTAAATCCTTCCCACCAGATGAAATCTGAACATTGCCCTTGTCGACAACAGTATACTCTTCACCTCCACCAAAGATCACTGAATCAGTGAAAGGCATGTACTCTGTAAACCAATCTCGACGATGTGTGAAATGTCGAGAGGCTCCAGAGTCAATGTACTAGGCTGATGATTGAACATCATCCGAGGAGGTTTGGGTCATGAACGCATAGAAGGCAGATTCCTTCTGATCAGGATGTGTGGCAGAATTGGCTTTCTGCTTCTTCCCTCCCTGTTTGGATTGCTAGGATGCTATCAATTTCTGGCAATCTTTCACCAAATGGCCATATATATGACAGTAGGAACACTGCAAGCTCTTCTTTTTGGAAGATTGCCGAGGTTGACCTTGACCTTGTCCTTTCTGCTAGAAGGACGGAGCTTTACCCTTGTACTTATGCGAAGCTGAGGCTATAAAAGCCTGTTCAGTGGATGAACTAGCGCTGCTTCCAAACTGTTGCTTCCATCGATCCTGTTGGAGCAGCTTGTTGCAAAGATCAGGAAACTTCAAATCAACACTAGTAGAGGAGATATTGAGCGTATCAATGAAATGCTCGCAGGATCTGGGAAGGCTTTTCAGTGTGATCACTACCATATCCTCTTCCACCATGGTTTGACCTATAGCTTCTAACTTATCACGGATGTCCTTGATCTTCGTAAGATGTGCCCGGATAGATGACTTCTCATCCATCATGATAGAAAACAACATATTCTTCAGAAAGAAAGCTCGGCTCTTGTCGGACATTTCATGAAGATCCTTCAAAAGATCCCAGATCTCTTTTGCTGTTTTACCTTAAGGCACCTGTGGGAGTTGATCATCTGTGACAGAGAGTTTGATAAGCATGACAGCCTCTCGATTCTTCACATCATGTTTGTCTTGATCATCACTTGCTGTTGTAGGACGAGATTCCTTGTCCAAAACAAGCTGATCAAGGCAATGATACTCAAAGATGGTAAGCATACGCTGTTTCTAGGTGTTGTAGTTGCGACCATTGAACTTCTGACTGTGTTCCAATATGATGTTGGTTAATGATGCCATCACGGAAATCGAGGTTGATCGAGGTCAACTAAGTGAAAGCAAGAGACAAAAGAATCTGATTTTAGAAAAAATCAGAATAGAAACAGCTGTTGAAAAAACTGAAACCCTATAGGAGAATTCTAGCACGAATTCCAAGGCACAAATTTCGAGGTTTGGAAGAAACCCAAAAATTAAAATTTTCTGCACACTTAAAACAGCATAAATGGTGCCGAAAAAACAGCAAAAATCCCAATGTCCACAAAAATAGCAGAAATTGTGAATTGTTTTTAAATTCCAAGGCAAATTTGCTGGTACAAAAATCGAGGCACCCCAAAAAAATCTGAGACCAACCCAGAAAAGCTCTCGAAAAACCCACCAAGAATCTGAAAACAAAATGCAGATTTGACGGCTCAAAAATCGAGGCACGGAAAATGATGCACCCAGAAAAATTTGACGACGACCCAGTTGAGCTCTCGAAAACCCACCAAGAAACTGCAACCAAAATAAAATTTTGACTTGAACAGAAGGGTCAAAACCCTAGTCGAAAATTGTAGAAACTCTAGGAAAATTTTCAACCTGCAAAAAAAAAACTGCCTAGGAAGAGAAAAAAATCTTTAAAAAAGAACAGTTCTAAAAAAAAATCTCTTCAATAAAAACTTCGAAAAATTTTAATAACAAAATTTTTTCGAAATTTTTAATTTCCATGCTCTGATACCATGAAAATTAAATTGAATGAATGATTCAATAATCGGATGATTACATTGAAAGATATACACACGTATATATAGAGGTTACAAGACGATGTTCTATAATTAGAACATAACGTTAAAGTAAAAGATTAAAGAGCTAAAAGCTAAATTAAGCTTAAAAGCTAATTAATTAAAAAGAAAAAGCTAAATGCTAAATAAAGCTTAAAAGCTAATTAACTAAAAAGCTAAATGACCATTAAACAAGGAACTAAATATAGGTGACTAAAATATTATTAAATATTCTAATAGCATTCCCCCCTAGGGTTTCCGTCTAGGGGATGTTCCTAGGAGACATAAACCATGTAGAGGGGATGTCCACACCTCTGCCAAAAAAAAGAAATGGGGAGGGGAGGTGTGGGGAGGGATCTTTTCCCCCGTCCCCTTGTCCCCAAAATGTCAAACTATCATTATTCTTAAATCTACCAATACATTAAACTTCTATAATTAGTGTTGTATCACATTCTTTTTCCAAGTCAATCTTATGCTGTGTTATTGATCATTTAATATCCTAGTTTTTTTTCCTGCCAGAAGTTCTAGTATATATATGATTTGGCCCCATACTCCAGATGATATAATAAATTACTTGTTCAAATTTACACCAGGGCTTGTGCAATATACACTCATTGACAAGAGAGGCCTTTTATCTAATGATCAACACGAGAAGAAAATACAGAAGTAACAAAAACTAAGTGGTGAAAAGTAAATGCATAAAGGAAACTTGAGTAGTAGGTTTGGTGCCTCCCTTGGCTATGCAGGTGGAAGGATACTTCCTTTGTGAAACCTATCCAGGTTTTGAGGTCACACATCCAATTGCAAGTTTATAAGAAAAATTAAATTTCAATTGGCATCCAAAACTATTTTTCTAATATAGTACTTATTGTGGCTCACCTATGTGGCTTCATTTTTAAACATAAAGAGTGATAATGATTAAACAGGATGTAAAACTAGGAAAAAAGGGGATTGAAATCAATAAATGAATTCCTTTGTGGTCCCATGGTAATGCATCAGGCTTAAAATGTCTTATTGCAGTCAATAAACTTGTATTTCTCTCCCATAAAGTATATTTCTAATTGTCTTTATTGTGTCAAGATATATAGCTTTTAATTTAAAATGCACCAATAATTTTTCTTATAAGAGGCTTTGCTGATAACTACAATGAGTTTAGACTTTGCAATTATACTTTAGCCGCCATAATTTTGTCCTTACTTTGCAATTGGCATTTCTTTTATGTTTTAATATTGCACCTGGCATTGTTTTGATACCAAACTACATCCTTTTAACCAATAGGGACTGCACAAACTTCTTGATAATGAACAAATTCAAATTTGGCAAGATCTCTATGATGTCACGGATGCTTATACTGATGGATGGCTTTCTGCAGGTATGGTTTACATGAAAATGAGATCTAGAAGTCTTAGAAAATTTTAAAGTCCCTTTAAACTATCCATTTAATTTTGCTTAGGTGTATTTATCATTTTACTCAGATATTTCATATATATTATTTTAAATTAGCAGATTATTTAGATTTATGATACACAAACACATTCTTATTCCATTTATGTGAGACTTTCACTTTTTTTCTTCATCATTATCTTTCAGATAATGGTTGCTTAGAATCATTTGAAAGTAGGATTTTGATGATTTTGAGTGTTCCATGGATTTTTGGGATGGGGGGATAGGTTTTGGGGTTGGGGGGACCAAGGGCCTCTTTGGGGACAGCGAGGAGACGGTGGGGGGATGACAAAGGGGAGGGGAGGAGGGGCGCAAATACATATGGTACTTGAATAATTAGTTATAAAAAGATGTTTAAGGATAAGTATAAGAACCATCGTTACAAGATTCACCTAGACTCGTCGAGTCTCGGGGTGAGCTAGGTCAAAAGAGGCCCAGGGACCCAAGACTCGGGTTTGGGGGAGTCTTGCAAGGCTCATAGACTTGGCAAGTCCGTTGGCTAGATTTGACCAAGATTGGTGAAAAAAAAGTTAAAAAAAGATAATAAATAAAATTGTAAAGTGTTAATCTGACATTTTAGTTACTTTTTAAAAAGAAACTTACAAAGTTTCAATGCTTGTTTGGTTTATGGCATGTCCATTTAGGATTTATAAAAAATATGAAAATTATGTGCACCATGAAGGTCTTTGTGATTTTGAAAGTTTGCATTTGAACTTGGTGACGGGGGCTTCCCTCCTTGACCCCACCTTGTATTGCAATAGGGAACACACCAAGGGTGCTGCCCTCGGACCCCACGAGGGGCACTGCTCTTGACCCTGCTGGGGATGCTGCCCCAGATCCCTGCAAGGGCCACTATTCCTTGACCTCATTGGGGGCATTGCCCCAAACCATTGTGTGAGGCTTAACCCCATTAGGCTCTTGCTCCCAAACCCCAATCAAACTATAAGTCTAAGCAAGTAACAGGCCAATTATACATTGTGATCATAAAATCTACAATGTTACATAGCTCCTGTTGCAAATCATTGCATCTTCATAGCTAAAGCCACAATCAAGGATTATCTTGTTTCATGCACTGGACAACTTGTTTAGTATACAAGGATTGCCATAGGCAAAGTTGGCATGATACAATCATTGTACTGCTGAGTACAAGTTGTCATGGTTGGTGAGAAATGCCATTCTCGTAATGCAAAAATGTATCATCATGCCCTACACAAGCAACTCATAGAACAATCCCATCTATTAGTATCCTAGCTAAGGTCAAACTAGAACATAACCATTTATATTTTTACTTAATTGTTCCTCTTCCTCTTTGTTAATGAGCTTGACAAAAAAACATGTAGCCTTGAAGGCTTCAAGAAAACTTAAATAATAAATTCCTCACTCAAATATACACACCAGTCATTGAGGCACAAGAAAATATCATGGCTACATCATCATCAAGGACCTATCTTGGACGCCAACACATGACTTGCTGTGATGTTGGAATGAGTAATGTAGGCTCCTAGACATATTTTTAGTTTTGATAGTTGTTTTACTTTTGATGCCATAGATTTCATATTCCATTAGTTTTGTACACATTTGATAATATTTATATATCTAAATGTGTTATTTCCTTCAGCTAAAATTTGCATTTATAGTTATGTGGTCAATATATACTTGTGGATGTGGTCAAAGTAGCTTCTATTTGACGAGTTTATTGTGTCTTTAAGGTTTATTTATTAAAGGGTGCATGAAACTGTTGATGTTTGTAACTATCGTCGAATTCCTTCTATGGCCGACATAGCTAATATAATTGTCTAATTGGTCTACCAGCCTTAGACAATTATAGGTCCGAGTTATAGACACTTATATGCTCCGATGTATTAATCATAGTTGAACCGATTTGCTTTTGTAATTATGATTTATATTTATCATGTGAATTGCCGACTTGGAAGTCTGCCACCTCTATGTCTTGAAACGTGTTGTTTAGAAGAGGGCCGACCCTTGGTCAAGGGTCACTTGCATTGTATTTAAAGGAGATCAAATCTCCACTCATTACCACAGAAATCAATTACAATCATATCAAGCAGAGCAAATACATTCAGTCAAGCAAATTCATCCATTGATCAGCGAATTCATGCTTAAGGAAGAGCAAATTCATATCTCAGCAAGAGCGAAATCATCCTTCAGCATAACAAAGTCATCCTACAACAGATCGAATCATTGCATCAGCAGATTGCACAGTTTGAATGCCCTAGTGCAGGTTGGTCTGCATATACAGTGGTGTATCGTGAATAACTTGTTCTCATAGCTTCAAGGAGTGAAGCAATATTGTAAAGTCTTATTCAGTTCTGATAAATACAATCAGAGATTTCTTTGTTGCTGGGTTTTTCACCTTCAAGAGGAAGGTTTTCTTAGGATATCTTGGTGTATTATCTGTTCACTGTGTTGATTTATCTTAATTGCTATTAATCTGATCTAAAAAATAACATGGTATCAGAGCCACGGTGAAGTAGATCGTGATCAGATTTTTCTATAAGCAACGATTTATTCTCATTCTAATGAGTAGTTCCTTGCAAGTGAAAATGGTGAATGGACTTAAGGTCGAGGATAGGCTTGAAGGCGCATCAAACTTCACATCGTGGAAGTTTAGAGTGCTCATTGCACTTGAAGAAAATGATCTTCTTCAGTTTGTGGAGGAAAAAGACTTATCCAAGCCAGAAGATCAAGAGGAGAAACTTTAATTCAAGAAGAATGCCATAAAAGCGAAAAAGATATTGATTGACTCCGTGAGGGATCACTTAGTGCCTCTCATTTCCAAGATGACAACTGCAAGAGTCATGTTCAAGACCTTGGAAGGCCTATATGAGATCAACAACATAAGTAGGGCTCTTGCATCGAGGCAACAACTTCATCAAGTCAAGATGGCGAAAGGAGAATTAGTCATGTCATTCTTCATGAAGATCTCAGAACTGAGGGATCAACTAAGCGCTATTGGAGATCTAGTGGTTGATAAAGATCTTGTCATGTTGGCATTGAATGGCCTTCCTCATTCTTGGGAGCCATTTATTCAAAGTATAAGTGGGAGATCCAAATTGCTTAAGTTTGATCGTCTTCGTGCGGATTGCATCCAAGAATCTAGATTGGCTAGCAGGGGAATTGTCAAAGGTTCTCAAAATGAAGACATTCATGTTCTTGCCACTCAATCTACCAAGAAAGGAAGAAATTGCAAGAAGGGCAACTTCAAGAGGAATAGAGATCAAAGATCAGATTCTGCACTTGATTCAAAGAAGAAGAAAGATCTCTCTCACATTGAGTGCTTTAGATGTGACAAGTTTGGTCACTATGCAAGAGATTGTTTGATAAGGCCTAAGCAACAAATGGCGAACATTAATGAAGTCTCAACTCAAAAGGAAGCAAAAGTCAACTCTAATGGATTCCTCTTCATATCTGCCTTATCAAGTAATGTTCCTACAGATAGTAACACTTGGCTAATTGATAGTGGAGCTTCTCGACATATCACAGGCTATCGAGAACATCTTTCGGATTTGATGGAAAGGGAGTCTAATCTCCAAGTAATCATTGGAGATGATGCACGCTATTCAGTGAAAGGATTTGGCGCTACATCACTCAACCTAGAATCTGGAATTTCTCTTCATCTAAGTGGATGTCTTATTCGTGCCAAGAATCAAGAGAAATCTTGTGTCTATTTCAGCCTTGGAGGATAAGGGTTATCAAATAGCATTTTCAGAAGGGAGAGTTCTTGCATAGCCAAAAAACTCTAGCATCAAGACTGCTCTTGTGATCGGGAATTGACATGAGAGTTTGTATAAGCTTTCCACTCATCCAGTTCAAGCTCTTCTACATGACTCTTCCAATTCCAGTGAACTATGGCATAGAAGACTTGGGCATCTACATTTCCGGGCTCTTCCATCATTGGAGAAGATCATGTACATGATGGTACTTGTAAAGGTTGTTCTATGGGTAAAAATATTAAGAGTCCATTTTATAGCAGTGAAAGTAGGTCAAAAGAAATTTTAGATCTTATACATTCTGATTTATGTGGTCCAATGTCAATAGCATCCCTAAGTGGATTTTTGTATTATGTAACTTTCATAGATGACTACTCTAGGAAGACTTGGATTTATTTCTTAAGGTCTAAAGAGTCTGATGAAGTCCTAGGTAGATTTAAAGAGTTTAAGGCTCAAGTAGAACTTATCTGGAAAGTGAATTAAAGTTTTAAGGTCTGATAATGGAGGTGAATACACCTCTGTTAGCTTTCGTGATTTCTGTATTGAGGCAGGGATCAAGAGGGAGTTTTGTGTCCCTTACAACCCACAACAAAATGGGGTTGCAGAAAAAAAGAACATATCCATTGTTGAAGCTGCAAAAGCCATGATCCATGATCAAGACCTTCAAACCCTTCTTTGGGCAAAAGCTTCTAGAACAACTGTGTATGTTTAGAATAGATGTCTTCATTGGATATTGTAGAATATGATTCCAGAAGAAACCTTTTCAGGGATTAAGCTTGATGTTAGTCACTTGAGAATCTTTGGTTGTCTAGTGTATATTCATACACCCAAAGACAAAAGAACCAAGTTGGAACCTTCTGGCTAGAGAAGAATATTTGTGGGCTACAGTGAAACCTCTAAAGCCTACCGAATTTACATTCCTGGTCAGATGCAAATAGAAGTGAACAGAGATGTTACATTTGAGGAAGATGTTGCATTCAAAAAATCTAAAGGTTCATGCATGGAGATAGATGATGAAGATCATGAGACTCCTCAAGACATGGACATTGACCATTCTCTTGAGATTCAGAGTGAGTCTACTGAACCTGTAGCGGTTGATGATCCAATTGAACATTTGGATCCGACTGATGGGCCTAGAGATATTGTTGTGAATCGAAAGAGACCTCTTTGGGCAAGGAACACTATGAAGGAGGCAGAAAAGTTCGGGGCTCCTAGAGGCACATTCAAAGAAAGTAAAAGACCTTAGAAATTCTCTAGCTATGTTGCATTAATGTGTAATCTTATCTAGACTAAACCTTCTAGTGTTGAGGAAGCATCAAAACAACAAGTATGGAAAGATGCTATGGATGAAGAATATCAATCCATTATTAAGAATGACGTTTGGGATATTGTACCTAGACTTGAAGGAAAGTTAGTTGTATCTTCCAAGTGGCTATACAAGATTAAACATGCAGCTGATGGAAGCATCAAGAAGTACAAGGCTAGATTTGTGGCTCGTGGTTTCTCTCAGAAAGAAGGAATAGACTATGAAGAAACATTTGCTCCTGTTGCTTGCTATACTTCCATCAGGACCATCATTGCCATTGCAGCAGCTAAGGGATGGAAGTTATATTAGATGGATGTGAAGAAACTTTTCTCAATGGTATAATTGAGGAAGAGGTCTACATTGAGCAACTTGAAGGTTTCATAATTCATGGGAAAGAGTCTCATGTATGCAAATTGAAGAAAGCATTATATGGTCTTAAGCAGGCTCCGCGTGCATGGTATGAAAGGATTGACAAATGCTTGGTGAGTTTGGGTTTCTACAAAAATGATGTTGATCCGAATCTTTACTTCAAGGTATTCAATGGTGAAGTTTTAATCTTGGTTCTATATGTTGATGACTTATTTCTTATTGGGGAAGATCATCTCATCCTTAGATGTAAGAACAAGTTGACTTCAAAATTTGAGATGAAGGACCTAGGACTCATGCATTTCTTTTTAGGTTTGGAAGTATGGCAGAGGCCTAATGAGATTATCCTGAGTCAAGGAAAATACACCATTGACATCTTGAAGAGATTTGGAATGTCAGATTGCAAGTCTATGTCTACATCGATGGAAACTAACTTGAAGAAATTGAGGGAATTTGCAGCTAGTTTAGATCTTGTGGATCCTATTATGTATAGGCAGTTGATTGGATCCTTGATGTATCTATTTAACACTAGACCGAATATTTGCTATGTAGTGAGTGCACTTAGTCAGTTCATGTGTGAACCAAGACATATACATCTAGTTGCAGCCAAGCATATCTTGAGATACTTGCGTGGCATAGTTGGATATGGCTTGAAATATTCTGAATTTGCAAGGCTATTTTGATTTTGATTGGGCAGGGAGTGTTAATGATCAGAAGAGCACCTCTGGTTGTTGCTTTAGTTTGGGATCTGTTATGATTTCCTGGTGTAGCAGGAAGTACTCTTCAGTGGCACTGAGCACTGCAGAGGCAGAATACATTGCAGCATGTGTGGCAACTCGCAAAGCAGTGTGGCTTCAGAAGCTTCTTGTAGGATTATTTGGACAATCGTTGGAGCCTACAGTTATTCATTGTGATAACCAAAGCTGTGTGAAGCTATCTGTCAATCCAGTGTTTCATGACAGAACAAAACATGTTGAGATCCAATACCACTAAATCAGAGATATGGTACAGAGGAATGCTGTTCAGTTGAGATACATTTGTATTGAGGAACAAACAACTGACATTCTCACCTAACCCCTTGCCAAAGTGAAGTTTGTGCATTTTCGAGACAAGCTTGGAGTTATGGAGAATGAAGCACTTGCTGAGAGGGATTCTCACCATCAGTAATTTCTTGAGATGTACTATAATGCATTCTTCTCTGCAAAAGAAGTTTGAGGTGCAAGCCCTTGTTAATGCATTCTTCTCTTCGAGAGAAGTTTGAGGTGCAAGCCCTTGTTAGTGCATTCTTCTCTGCGAGAGAAGTTTGAGGTACAAGCCCTTGTTAGTGCATTCTTCTCTGCGAGAGAAGTTTGAGGTGAAAGCCTTGGATCCACCGTTTGGGAGTAGCCATAGTGGACGTCATGTGAGAGAATCCATGACTTAGCACTTGTGTTTATTCATCCTTTGGGAGTAGCCATGGTGAACGTCATGATGAGATGACAACATCACGTTGAGTGATTCCGTGATTGACACTTGTGTTCATTTGCATTTGCATTCATGGGAGTAGCCATGATGGATCCACCCTTTGGGAGTAGCCATGGTGGATGTCACTATGTGATTGAGACATCATGAAGGATTCCTCCCTATCTAAGAGGGAGTGTTGATGTTTGTAGCTATGGTCAGATTCCTTCTATGGCTGACATAGCTAATATAATTGTCTAATTGGCCTACCGGCTTTAGACAATTATAGGTCCGTGTTATAGACACTTATATGCTCCGATGTATTAGTCATAGTTGAACCGATTTGCTTTTGTAATTATGATTTATATGTATCATGTGAATGGCCGACTTGGAAGTCCGCCACCTCTATGTCTTGAAACGTGTTGTTTAGAAGAGGACCGACCCTTGGTGAAGGGTCACTTGCATTGTATTTAAAGGAGATCGAATCTCCACTCATTACCATCAAAATCAATTACAATCACATCAAGTAGAGCAAATACATTCAGTGAATACATTCAGTCAAGCGAATTCATCCATTTATCAATGGATTCATACTTAAGGAAGAGCAAATTCATATCTCATCAAGAGCATACTCATCCTTTAGCATAACAAAGTCATCCTACAATAGATCGAATCATTGCATCAGCAGATTGCACATTTTGAATGCCCTAGTGCAGGTCGGTCTGCATATTCAGTGGTGTATCATGAATAACTTGTTCTCATAGCTTCAAGGAGTGAAGCAATATTGTAAAGTCTTATTCAGTTCTAATAAATATAATCAGAGATTTCTGTGTTGTTGGGTTTTTCACCTTCAAGAGGAAGGTTTTCCTTGGGTATCTTGGTGTATTATCTGTTCACTGTGTTGATTTATCTTAATTGCTATTAATCTGATCTAAAAAATAACATAAACAAGTTTTAAATCCTTAAAAATCTTTGATTTTTTTGGGTTTTTCAATTTCTCGAGTCCGGGTGCCGAATTCGAGTAAAAAATCAGCTTGCCGAGTTTGGGCCAAGTCTGAGCCTTGTAACATTGATAAGAATTGTAAATGAAACTTTGCCACACTATGTAAAGTTTACACTAATAAGCATAAAAAACATGATAGTTATTGCATTAAAATTTGAACATTAACAATGTTGGGCAAAGTTTTGGAATTTTGGGAGTGAATCAAGAATAAGTATAAGAAGTGCAAATGAAACTTTGGCATGCTAAGTAAAGTTTAAATTGATAAACATAAAAAACATAGAAATTATTGCATTAACAATAAGAATGGTGGGTGTAGGTTTGGGTTCAAGGGGCAACTGCCCCTTGTGGGTATGGGGCAAAGCCCCCAATGGGATCAAGGGGCAACGCCTCTTATAGGGGTTTGGGGGCAGAGCTCCCAACAAGGTCAAGGGGCAGTGATGCTAAGGTGAAATATTCACCTGTTGGGTAACTCATTACAAATGTCATTTGTACAAATAAGGTCTCCAAAACCCACAAACTTCATTACTAATGTTATTTTCACAAATTTTTCACCATTTTTTGTTTAGGGTTGGAGTTTCTAATTGGGGGCTATGGGAGACTTCTAGGTGTCCCCAAGACGGGTAGGGGACTGCTTGCTGTCCCCAAGTCCCTAGTGTCTCGATGGTGGTGGCGATGCAATGGAGGGACGTTCCTCCCAAGTTCCCGTGTTCTGGAAACGTTCCCATCACGAAAACACAAGGATTTTGGGGGAGGGGACGGGGCCTCATGGAACAATTTGATTTTCCTTTATTTTTTTATTTATTTTCTTAGTTTGAATAGAGTTTATTCATTTGGTTTACTTATGGTTTTAAACCATCCTAACCCCAAGATTGACTTTCAATTCGTCAAAATTAGACACCATCACTCGGAGTTGAGGAAATTTTTTGCCCCGATCGCCATTAATACAGTTTGGTATGGTCGTCATAATGACCTTGTCTAGAGTTCGTTGTTAGTAGGTATGGGTCACAATTTTTAAAATATATTTTCTGTTTTTTATAGTTTTTCAAAAAAAATTCATTTCAAAATTAAAAAAAAAAGAATTAATTTTTTTTGGGTATTGTTTGTGCAGCATCTACGCAGACAACCCTACGCAGTATTACGTGTACTTGCAGTTCTCGCGAGTCCCCACATTGCATTAGTGACATGTGTCGCTACGGATTTGGTAGTGTAGGTCCTCGGTCTTCGTCACGTAGGCACCCTCTTATCCTCCAACAGCTTGACACTTGACGATTTCTCTTGGCCTATGCACCACATCAACACAATGGACACGCTAGATTGCAGACATCAATAGGCCACAAAAGCATATGGTTTTGCCACATCATCACTAACTCGATGTGCCACATCATCATATATCTGCCTAGTCATCAACATGATCAATAGTGTTGTCAGCGCCAGGTCAGCCAAAATTTGTTTGAGTTGCTACTCCTATGTGGCTCACC
This sequence comes from Cryptomeria japonica, assembly GCF_030272615.1. NCBI lineage: Eukaryota > Viridiplantae > Streptophyta > Pinopsida > Cupressales > Cupressaceae > Cryptomeria > Cryptomeria japonica. Next base: position 464,569,630 of record NC_081412.1, on the reverse strand, counting down.
TCAAGGCTTCAACGATGCTGTTATGATGTTTAACATATAAAGAGCAAAATTAGCGTCTCTATAGCTGATGTGGGATAGTTTTTTTTGCCCCACCTCATGGTTGGTAGTTTGTTTTTTGAAGCTGATTTTCAAATGCCGATAACTTATTTTAACTCCTTTTTTCGAGCAATTTTTTTCTATTTGGGTTAATTTTTCATGCAATATACAATGGTGAAATCAAATTTTGATTTTGAGGCATGTGTATTTCAAAAAATTCAGTTTTCCATGGATGTTGCTGAGTAATCCCTGTTTTTGCAACTTCAGAGGCTTCATTCGGGCTCATACAGACTCCTTATTTGGAATTTTAGAAAGACAATACACAAAATAATTTAATAGAGATCTACGATAGAGGTTGAGTAGGTTGACTCTTTCAACTTTTGATTGTTCAGGGAAGGTCACTACAAGGGTTTGGGTTCAAAAATTGGACATTACCTCATTCAATCCTATGATAAAAGATGAAGCTATCAACTTTTCTATTCTTGACTTGGATGGTACAACACACAAATGGTGGCATCATGGATTAATCACACAAAGGCATCATCATATTGTCAAATATGTTGATTCCACACATAGGGTCATAGAAAGATTTGACCGAAAGGACCTATAGGTGCATTTCAAAGAGTTGATGCATGGTAGTAGAATTTTAGAGGTTTTAGTCATGGTGCCAAATGTTATGGAGAGGAGACTCATTTTTTATTATTATTGAGGGATTATCAGAGTCACTTCAAGGTTTGGTTAGAGGTTTTGAGCCTACATATTTACAAGATGCCATCTGAAGGGCTTTGAAATTGGAAGATTCATTATCAGAGGACAAATTCCACCCCAAGAGTGCACCAACAAAGCAACATAACAAACCCTTCCAAAAAGATACCCTCAACCAATGGCATTACCTCCAAAACCAAATGAGGTTGAAGAAACAAAGAACAAGCATTGGAGTAAGGAGTTGTGCTTTCATTATAGACCATGGGAGCCAGGCCACAGATGCTTGGGGAAATATAAAGGTTCTTCTTGAGGAGGATGTAGTGATAGAAGGAACCAAATCTAAGGTGATGATTAATGAGATGAGCCCAAGAGCAAAGAGGAAGAAGAGATCCTAGGAGGTAATCTTGCTACACTTTTCAGGGTACCCAAGCATCATGCTTTGAGGGTGTAGATTGTAGCATCACGAAGTGACAGTGTTGATTCATAGTGAGGCCACTCATAATTTTATAGATGCAGATCTGGTTTTAGGAAAGGTTTGGATATGGAAGAGTTTGATGGGTTTGAGGTTATGCTTGTAGACGGCCATATTATTCCTTGTAGGGAATGGATTCAACAACCCAACTTATTTTTGTGGAAGTATCAACTTAAGGACGATTTCTACGTTGTGGGATTGGGTGAAATGGATGTAGTTTTGGGTGTGCAATGGTTGCACTCACTTGGGGAAGTTACAAAAAACAATCGAGTTCAAATTCAAAGTGGATGGGAAGGAGGTGATACTCCCAAGGTATTTAAAATGGAGCCCCAAGCATGGTTGAAATGAAAAGGATGGAAGTGATTATGCAGGAAACCCAAGCCATGCAATACATGAAGATCGATAAGGATTCCCTCCAAGGTAAAATACCACACTATGATAATGTTTGACCCATTTTGAATATGTCAAAAATGGACCTTATGAACAAGAATCATCATCCCAGTATGAGTGTTTGGAATTTTGGAGACAAGAACTATAATACGTGGATCCTTAGGGGCGTTGTTTTGCATCTTAGTACTTCTGTTTTCTATATCCTTAGTTTTTTTCACCTCTTTGGGACAGCTACCAAGAAAAGACTGATTTCATGGAAGGTGTAGTTTCCACTTTTTGTCATTAAAGAGGTTCGAGATTAATGCAAGGAGGTTTCTAGTTACTGTATCCTTATTTCTGAGAAAATGAAGGCATGGGAACAACCATGGTAGAGTATTTTAGCCAGTTGAATCTTCTTTGGATAGCTTTAGACCAATATGCACAAAGAAAATTCCTAAGTTTGGGGAAGTGATTCAGTGGTACCATGTGTTGAGACTTGAGAGCACTAGGTACACATGTTCCAACATTTTTAGCAGCATCAAGGATGAAATTTTGGTTAATATGAGACTGTTGCAATCACTTATTTACACTCATACAGTCTAACTTAAGCCACTTTCTGAAGGTGATAGGATGGGGTACTATTGGTGTGTTTTTTATGCACATGCAACTTAGAATAAAATACCTTGAGATATCCTATTCTCTCTTGATCAAAATCTTCTAAGTGCTGAACAGATGCACTGTGTGATCACAAAGACGACTCCAAGGTTCCACATTCAATGTAGATAGTCTCAGTTGGTTCGTTGTGAAATGCTGTTAATCTCAAGGGGGACTTGCACAATTGTTTGAGGAGTGAATCAATCTAAGGGTTCTGCTGATTGATGATGCTTGTAACTTTCTTTTTTTTTGGAAGGATTTTCAATGAGCTCTTTTCAATCCTACTTCTATCTAGACTTGGCAAAAAAGGCAAAAGGATGAGAGTTCAGGAAGATAATTCTAATCTTAAGCTAATCCTATGAATTCTGGAGATAGAAATTGCAAAAGTGGAATCCAAAACCAATTCTTGCTTCACCAAATTCAACAACTACACAAGAACGGTCCAATCTTCTAAGGAAATCAAAAGATTTTCATATCACTCATATTCACCAACATTTTGAACAATGAATAAAGCAATAGAAGTCTAGTTCAAGGTAACTTTGCATGATAACTGAAAATCATCCAATCATTAGAAGTATGAACACATCAATTCCACATTGCAATTGTATCGAATCCTTCATTCAATCTAACAACTTGGAAATTAAAATCTATTCTATGGAGAGCCACGAAACCATGCTAACTTGCAAAAGTAGACAAGATTCACCAACAATTGAACAATGAATTATGTCTTAGCACTTAAGAAGTATTATTACACCAATTTCTTTGAAATCTCTCCCTTTACAAATGAGAGGAGGGGGATTTACATAGGCACCCCATTACAAAGCAACAACCTAGATTGATGCAAGATCAACAACCAAGATTAATAGATAAAACCCTAATTAGGGTTAATTGCAAAAAAACTCCTTTTGGCCAATGGGAAAATTACAACACTTTGGATAACCAATGAAAAAATAGGAGCCACTTGTTAAGTCTGGTTCATTGCACCTAGACACATATGACTTGGAACCCTTGGATTGGTTGATTGATGACTGGGATGCCACCTCAGCTTGCCTTGCAGATTTGATTCCTCATCATGAAGAAGTATTGATACTTTAGGCAATATCTTTTGGATGATCAAGTTGTTCCAATTGCTTGATGTGGAATCTTTTGGTTTGGTTTTGGATTTCCAAAAAAAATCCAAGGTAGATGTAAAGCCTTTCATTGTTGCTTGACTTAATCTTTTCGAATGTCTTGGTGAAGTACAAGTACTTTTTCTTTGTTCAATTTGTCTTTGGATTCCACCTTGAAGCATGAATGTTGTCCTTCCATGCATTGTGGAATCATCTTTCCAACTGGTTCCTTGTTCCATCGACACCTTTTTGAAAATCCCTCTTCGTGTTGACATCTATTACCTGAAAATCATGGAAACTTTCTAAGTTAGGCATGATGTTCACATGACAATTTTCGAAAGATAACTCTGATTTTCTGATTCAATTCTTGAAATCAGACCTAAAATCAGACTGAATTAAGTCTGAAAAACGAAAATCAGAGTTCTAAATGTTAAGTTTTAGTGATCAGATTAGATACACAAAAATTCACACCCTTGCACAGAGATTACCCTGGGAAAACCTTCCCTCAATTATGTCAAGAGACTTTACAATGAGTTTGCTTCACACTTTGAAGTAATATACGGATAACAACAATTTACTATAGATAAAATCCGATCTGCTATATTGGATATATAATCTGCTGTAGATGATCTTGATGAAGATACACAATTCACACGATCTGCTGGAGTATATTTCGCTGAAGAAGAAACACGTGACTGCCGAAGATGAGATATGAAGTGTAGAGGTAATTCATTCGATGCTTATGAGGAAAGGTGAGATCGATCTTTATACCTATGCATAGGTGTCACCAACCAACACGTCTCCATCAAGTCGGCTTTTCATTGACCGATAGACCTCTTCATAAGGAGCGATTACATTCTAATCAACATGTCTATTGATAGGGATTAGTTATATCATAATGAACACATCTTGTTCAAATGGTGGCGGGATTCACACATAATCGATATATAAATAAATAGAGACAAATTGATTTAACTAAATTGTCTAAGGTCGAAAGGCTAATTAGACAATTTAGTTGTGTATGTCGGCCCACAAGGGTTCTGACCGACGCTATCACATCAACACTCCCTCTTAGCTAGGGAGGAATCCTTCTCGATATCTAGGTCACATAGTGACATCCAACATGGCTACTCCCAGAGGGTGGGTCCATCATGGCTACTCCCATGTATGGAAATGCAAATGAACACAAGTGCTTCATCACGGAGTCATTCAATGTGATGACGTTAACCATGGCTACTCCTAGAGGGTGAATAAACACAAGTGCTAAGTCATGGAGTCTCTCACATGACATCCACCATGGCTACTCCCAGAGGGTAGATCCACCATACCTTCTCGCAGAGGGTGGAACAAGGGCTTTCACCTCAAACTTCTCTCTCGCAGAGAAGAATGCACTAACAAGGGCTTGCACCTCAAACTTCTCTCGAAGAGAAGAATGCATTAACAAGGGCTTGCACCTCAAACTTCTTTTGCAGAGAAAAATGCATTATAGTACATCTCAAGAAATTACTGATGGTGAGACTCCCTCTCAGCAAGGGCTTTATTCTCTACAACTCCAAGCTTGTCTCGAAAATGCATAAACTTCACTTTGGCAAGGGGCTTGGTGAGAATGTCAGCTGTGTGCTCCTCAGTACAAATGTATCTCAACTAAATAGCATTCCTCTGTACCATATCTCTAATGTAGTGGTACTGGATCTCAACATGCTTTGTTTTGTCATGGAATACTAGATTGACTGAAAGCTTCACACAACTTTGGTTATCACAATGAATAGTGGTAGGCTCCAATGATTGTCCAAACAATCCTGCAAGGAGCTTTCGAAGCCACATTGCTTCGCGAGTTGCCACACATGCTGCAATGTATTCTGCCTCTGCGGTGCTCAGTGCCACTGAAGACTGCTTCTTGCTACACCAGGAAATCATAGCAGATCCCAAACTGAAGCAACAACTAGAGGTGCTCTTCTGATCAGTAACACTCCCTGCCCAATCAAAATCAGAATAGCCTTCTAGATTCAGTTCCACACTGGAAGAATATTTCAAGCCATATCCAACTGTGCCATGCAAGTATATCAAAATATGCCTGGCTGCAACTAGATGTATTTGTCTTGGTTCACACATTAACTGACTAAGTGCACTCACTGCATAGCTAATATTTGGTCTAGTGTTGACTAGATACATCAAGGATCCAATCAATTGCTTGTACATAGTAGGATCCACAAGATCTGAACTAGCTATAGCTTCCCTTAGTTTCTTCAAGTTAGTTTCCATCGGTGTAGACATAGACTTGCAATCTAACATTCCAAATCTCTTCAAGATGTCAATGGTGTATTTTCCTCGACTCAAGATAATCTCATTAGGTCTCTACCATACTTCGAAACCTAGAAAGAAATGCATGAGTCCTAGGTCCTTCATCTCAAATTCTGAAGTCAACTCCTTCTTGCATCTAAGGATGAGATGATCTTCCTTGGTAACAAATAGGTCATCAACATATAATACCAAGATCAACATTTCACCATTGAATACATTGAAGTAAAGATTTGGATCAGCATCATTCTTGCAGAAACCCAAATCCACTAAGTATCGGTCAATTCATGCACGAGGAGCCTGCTTAAGACCATATAATGCTTTCTTCAATTTGCATACATGAGACTCTTTCCCATGAACCACGAAGCCCTTAGGCTGCTCAATGTAGACCTTTTCCTCAATCACATCGTTGAGAAAAACTGTCTTTACATCCATCTGATGTAGCTTCCATCCCTTAGCTGCTGCAATGGCAAAGATTAAGTATAGCGAGCAACAAGAGCAAATGTTTCTTCATAGTCTATTCCTTCTTTTTGAGAGAAACGACGAGCCACAAATCTAGCTTTGTATTTCTCAATGCTTTCATCAGCTGCATGCTTAATCTTGTACAACCACTTGGAAGATACAACTGACTTCCCCTCAGGTCTAGGAACAATATCCCACACATCATTCTTAATAATGGATTGATACTCTTCATCCATTTCATCTTTCCATACTTGCTGTTTTGAGGCTTCCTCAACACTGGAAGGTTCAGTCTCAATAAGATTACACATCAATGCAGCATAGCTACAGAATCTCTGTGGTCTTTTACTTTCTCTGAATGTGCCTCTAGGAGTTGCAAATTGTTTTGCCTCCTGCATAGTGTTTCTTGCCCAAATGGGTCTCTTCCGGTTCACAACAATATCTCTAGGCCCATCAGTAAGATCCAAAGGTTCAATTGGATCATCATTTGCTATAGGTTCAGCGGACTCCCTCTGAATCTCTGGAGTATGATCAATGTCCATGTCTTGAGGAGTCTCATGGTTTTCATCATCTATCTCCATGCAAGACCCTTTAGATTTTCTGAATGCAACATCTTCCTCAAATTTGACATCTTTGTTCACCTTTATGTGCTTCTGACCAAGAACGTAAATTCGGTAGGCTTTGGAGGTTTCATTGTAGCTCACAGATATTCCTCTCTTGCCAGAAGGTTCCAATTTGGTCCTCATCCTTGGGAATATGAACATACACAGGACAACCAAAGATTCTCAGGTGATTGACATCAGGCTTAATCCCTTAAAAGGCTTCTTCTGGAGTCATATTCTACAATATCCGGTGAGGACATCTGTTCTGAACATACACTGCTATTCTAGAAGCTTCTGTCCATAGAAAAGTTTGAAGGTCTTGATCATGAATCATAGCTTTTGCAGCTTCAACAATGGATGCGTTCTTCCTTTTTGCAAGCCCATTTTGCTGAGGGTTGTAAGGGACACAAAACTCCCTCTTGATCCCTACCTCAATATAGAAATCACGAAAGCTATCAGAGGTGTACTCACCTCCATTATCAGACCTTAAAACTTTAATTTTTCTCCCAGATAAGTTTTCTACTTGAGCCTTAAACTCTTTAAATCTACCTAGGACTTCATCAGACTCTTTAGACCTTAAGAAATAAATCCAAGTTTTCCTAGAGTAGTCATCTATGAAAGTTACATAATACAAAAATCCACTTAGGGATGGTACTGACATTGGACCACATAAATTTGAATGTACAAGATCTAGAATTTCTTTAGACCTACGTTCACTGCTATGAAAAGGACTCTTAATATTTTTACCCATAGCACAACCTTTAAAAGTACCATCATGTACATGATTAAGTTTAGAAATACCTTTCACCATCTTTTCCAGTGATGGAAGAGCCTTGAAATGAAGATGCCCAAGTCTTCTATGCCAAAGTTTGCCAGAACTGGAAGAATCATGAAGAAGAGCTTGGATTGGAAGAGTGTAGAGCCTATACAAATTCTCATGTCGATTCCCGATCACACGAGCAATCTTGATGCTGGAGTTCTTTGGCCATGCAAGAACTCTTCCATAAAAAAATGCAATTTGATAGCCCTTATCCTCCACGGCTGAAATAGACACAAGGTTTCTCTTGATTCTCGACATGAACAAAAGATCACTTAGATGAAGTGAGACTCCAGATTCTAGGTTGAGAGATGTAGCAGCAAATCTTCTTACTGAATAGTGTGCATCATCTCCAATGATCACTTGGAGATTGGAATCCTCCACCAAATCTGAAAGGTGCTCCTGATAGCCAATGATGCGTCTAGAGGCTCCACTATCAATCAGCCAGGTATCACTATTCGTAGGAACATTGCTAGATAATGCTGATATGAATAGAAATCCATTAGAGTTATCTTCTGCCTCCTTCTGAGATGAGACTTCATTGATGTTAGCTGACTGTTGCTTAGGCCTTGTCAAACAATCCCTTGCATAGTGACCACACTTGTCACATCTAAAACACTGAATGCGAGAGAGATCTTTCTTCTTCTTCTTTGAATCCGGTGCAGAATCTGATGTTTGATCTCTATTCCTTTTGAAGTTGCCCTTCTTCCAATTTCTTCCTTTCTTGGTATATTGGATGGTAAGGACATGAGTGTCTTCATTTTGAGAAACTTTGACAATTCCCCTAGCTGCCAATCTTGATTCTTCTTGAATGCAATCCGCTCGAAGATGATCAAATTTAGGTAACTTGGACCTCCCACTTATACTTTGGATAAATGGCTCCCATGAATGAGGAAGACCATTCAAAGCCAACATGACAAGGTCTTTATCAATCACTTGGTCTCCAATTGTGCTTAGTTGATCTCTCAATTCTGAAATCTTCATGAAGAATGACATAACTGATTCCCCTTTTGCCATCTTTACTTGATGAAGTTGTTGTCTCAACGCAAGAGCCCTACTTGTGTTGTTAATCTCATATAAACCTTCCAAGGTCTTGAACATATCTCTCACAATTGTCATCTTGGAGATGAGAGGCACTAAGTGATCTGTCACGGAGTCGATTAATATCTTCTTTGCTATGATCACATTCTTCTTAAATTGAAGCTTCTCCTCATGATCTTCAGGTTCGGTTAAATCCTTTTCCTCCACAAACTGAAGAAGATCATTTTCTTCAAGTGCAATAAGCACTCTAAACTTCCATGAGGTGAAGTTTGATGTGCCTTCAAGCCTATCCTCGACTTTAAGACCGTTCACCATTCACCGTAGGGAAATCTGATCACGATCTTTCTTTATCGTGGCTCTGATACCATGTTAAGTTTTAGTGATCGGATTAGATAAACAAATATTCACACCCTTGCATAGAGATTACCCTGGGAAAACCTTCCTCTTGAAGGTGAAAAACCTAGCAAAGAAATATGTCTTTATTATCTCAATTATGTCAAGAGACTTTAGAATGAGTTTGCTTCACACTTTGAAGTAATATATGGATAGCAACAATTTACTATAGATAAAATCCGATCTGCTATATTGGATATATAATCTGCTGTAGATGATCTTAGTGAAGATACACAATTCACATGATCTGCTGGAGTATATTTCGCTGAAGAAGAAACACGTGACTGCTGAAGATGAGATATGAAGTGCAGAGGTAATTCTTTCGATGCTTATGAGGAAAGGTGAGATCGATCTTTATACCTATGCATAGGTGTCACCAACCAACATGTCTCCTTCATCAAGTCAGCTTTTCATTGACCAATACACCTCTTCATAAGTAGCAATTACATTCTAATCAACACGTCTATTGATAGGGATTAGTTATATCATAATGAACACGTCTTGTTCAAAAGGTGGCGGAATTCACACATAATCGATATATAAATAAATAGAGACAAATCAATTTAACTAAACTATCTAAGGCCAAAAGGCCAATTAGACAATTTAGTTGTGTATGTCGGCCCACAAGGGTTCTGACCGACGCTATCACATCAACAATAAACAGTTGGAAATTTGTGAAATTTATGTCTGATTATGAATTTAGAAGTGAACATCATATTAAAAATATAGGTAGAGTAATACAGAAGCTGCAATAATTAAAAAATAAAACAATATGTGCTTCATTTTCATCTTTCATTCAATAGGCATTACATATTTATAGGATATGGAGATCCTATATTATAGGAAACTCCCACAACTAATTATCTAAATATATTGAGTTATTTTAACAACTCAATATATTCGTGTCATCTATTCAACGAACCTCTCAACTTATTATTTTTTATGTGTCCTATGTGAACACTAATTCCCAACATTCCCCCCCTTAGTGTGAAAATGGTGAGAACTCACAACCTTTATCTGCAGTAAGCCCAACTCTTATGATATTGATTTAAAATGAAAGGCACCCTCTAGGCACCTTCTATCAACCTTTCATGGTTTTCACACAGGTTTACCATAAAGCTGGACATGAACAAGAACCCACTCATCTGTTCATCTCATGTGGTTTTTTGGATCCTCCCACAAACCCTTTCAAGATCTATGAACTGACTTACTTTGGTGCTTTTGTTCACCACTATGCTTGTACATCAGGGAAGTTATATAGGAATCAACATACATATCACAAATCGGAAAAATCTATACTAGAACATATTTCACATTACATTCCATAAGAACACAATATTCTTAATTGTAGTTACTATTAATCAATCATTGCCACTCGATCTCAAACGACATAGACAACTGCCACTGCCACTAGAAGTTGCCTTTGACTTTATTCCCCCCCCCCCAACAATGTGAAATTTCCATTTATGCACACAACCAGGAACATTGAAAACAAAGCATATCATGCTGCATGCTAGAAAATAAAATGCCACCAAAGCTGATAAGCGGTCCCGTCATTGGTGACTGACGAGAGGACACTGATTGTACTCCTTCCTCCGTTGTCTCCTGCCTCCAATTAAATTGCTACTTAGCAAATTTTTCTTTTGAGGCTCATTTCATCAGCTGTGAGGAAAGAATATATCCTCCCCCCCTTGATGTGAACTTCTTTCAAGGAGTGTCGGGTACCACTGATCATGCACTCCGATTACAATTGAGACAATTTTTAGATTTTGATAGACTTGATGACACTAAAAACATATTAAGATGGACCCAATTCTAAAATAAATTAAATAATAGAACTTGACTTTTTAAACTATGACATAAAATATCTCAATATGACCTAACAATAACTAGACCATAAATAACAACCTACGACTTAAAAAATATGGTCAAACTTTACCAAACCACCAACAAATCATAAAAAGATATTTCAACATGGAGGAATAGGAAATAATGACCAATTATCAATTCTCTCGGCTATCATACTCACTATTATGACCCTTAGCTAATTGATTGATAGCTAGTCACAAAAGAAAAATATCATATAGAGTGCATTTATTCCTTCCACCACTTAGAGAAATAACTTGGAGAGAAGCACAATCAGTAGGCTTCGAAGGATATCTAGTTATGGGCATCATCCAAAGAAAATAAAACTTCCAAAGAGATCTCAATCTCCCTCATGGTGTTCAAGTATAAGCACAAAATGTTCCACACTAATTCATACCACCCTTGAAATTTATGGAAGGAAAGCTTGAATTTCCTGCATCTCAATAATATATGATGTAAATCGTGAATTGTGCACCAAGGATATTTCCTACCTGAGTAATATTAGAATCGACTACCAGTCGCCCTTCTGCTGCAGTATTATGGATCTATATCTTTAGCAGTAGACAAAAGTATTATCTGGAAAAGTCATTCAGAAATCATGCGCTAGAATTTTTATCAAGATGCCTCTTCCAACGTTGATAGGGCCAAAGTCTTGGGCTGTTGTTATCTCATTGGATCTCTCAATTCTCCCTCCTTAATCTTCTAATCCCTTCTGATTGCCTGTTATGCAATAGGAAGCAGACGTGGGCACAAACAGAATACAGACCATCAAATCCTTTGATTAATCAAGGCCGACAGCAATCATATAAGCTTCGATCAATAGAATAGTGACAAGACCCAATCACGAACTGTAAATGGAGCCGTGGAGACAATGATTGGATCTGCAATGCTATGAAGAAATGAAATCCCGTTGAAGAGTACCAGTGCTTCTATGGTCGATCTGTTCACACAAATTAAGATATTTCTTGCTTGATATCCTCTTTCTCATAATCATCAGCCGACAGGTCACTTACCATAAGATTCATGATGCATGTGCATTACTCCTGCATGACTCCAGAATAACAAGATGAAAAATAAACAGAGGCAAATGGGGGTCGAGGCTCTGATACCATATTAAAAATATAGGTAGAGGAATACAGAAGCTGCAATAATTAAAAAATAAAACAATACATGCTTATTTTCATCTTTCATTCAATAGGCATTACATATTTATAGGATATGCAGATCCTATATTATAGGAAACTCCCACAACTAATTATCTAAATATATTGAGTTCTTTTAAGTTTAACAATTCAATATATTTGTATCATCTATTCAACAAACCTCTCAACTTATTATTTTTTATGTGTTCTATGTGAACACTAATTCCCAACACATCAGACTTAGGATCATTCTGGAAATTAAATCAGACTTGAAAAACTCTTAAATTTGTAAAAATTAAGTCTGATTTAGGGAATTTCTGCATCCAAAATTGAAAAAGTATGAAAAAGCAACATGAAACTTGAAGAATTTAGTGAAAGAAAGTTTGTGTGCAGGCCTGAGAATTAAAATTCAGACTGAGAAAAGTGCTCCAGAAGGACTGGAATATACCTTAAAAATACTTCTAAACCTGCAAGAATTGAAGAAGGATGGCCTCTAATTTGTCGGAATCCTTTCTTGAAGTTGCTGTGAACCTGCAATTACACTTCTAATTCGCCTTGCAACTCAGAAAAGAAGTTCGAACTCACAAGGATGAAGAGAAAAAAAATTGTGAATAGTGAATAGCCAAAGCTGATGTCTTACAGAAAATTTGAACTCCTCCTTGCATTGTTTTTTTAGCTTTAATGAGCTTTAAGGAATATAGTCATAATTTGCTCTTCAAATCGAACTTCCTTGTTTTTTGTGTTTTAAATCTTATTGGCAACTCCCTATTTTGCTTCATTCTAGAAGCCCTTTTCTTCTTTCCAATTTATTTTTGCTTTATTCACCTCTTTTCAAACTCTTTTCCTTAGGCAAATTCCCTTATGCTTTGCTTTAATTGTTTTAATCACTTTTTCATCTTACTAAAATTGTGCCTTGGCTTTGTTCACTTTTTGCTCCCAATACTTAGATGAGTTTCTGATTTCATCTTTGACTTTCCCCTTGGGTAAATTTTTTTTTTTTTTTTCCTTTTTTCAATACTTAAACTCCTCACTCTAGTCAAATTACTTTGTTTCCAGCTTTAATTGCTTTTCACTTTGACTTTGGCAAGTTTAAACTTTCAAGTTTGGCGAATTTTACCAAGTGCCTAGGCTTTTAAGCTTTATCTTTATCACTTCCAATTTTGCCCAAACTCTCTCAAATTCTTTCCCTTTCCCTAAAGCAAATCCTTTTTGCTTTATTCAAAAATAATCCTGGTCCACCAAGGGCGGACTTCATGATAGCTTAGGGAACCTTTCTTTATGCCTAGGTGGAGTTTGAGTGTATGCAAGGAAGATCTCCAATGAAGTAGGGCAGACTTTGCTCTCTTGCAAGGAGGATTTCTTTCCTAGAGGGTGGACTTTGTGTTGGCACTAGAATTTATCTTAGGCATTGGAGAACATTCATGTTTGTTTGAGAATTCTTTCATCTTGGGAAGGCGACTTGATGCCTTGATAGGATTTTTCTCAGGCTAGAGGGCAAAAGAAAATTCCAACTTTTCTTCTCCAAGTGCCAATACTTAACCAATTTCCTTGCTTTTCTCTCCTTAGGCAGACTTGCTATGGTCTCAAGGAATTTCTTCCTAAGGGAAGGGCAGACTTTGCTAGCCACCAAGGAAGTTTATACCTAGGCTTGGGCGGACTTTGCTTGTCACCAAGGAAGTTTATACCACCTTGAGGGCGGAGTATGCTAGCGAGCAAGGAAGTTTGTATCACCTTGAGAGCAGACTTCATCATTGATTGGAAATTTTAATGCTTCCCCTAGGCGGACTTGACATGGATTGGAAATTTCTGAAATTTCCTGATCTTGATTCTAGACTTAGCCATTTCCTCATAATCTTCAATTTAGCTTTTCTGGAACACATCTTCCGAATTCGAAAGATATTTCATGCTCGGTCCATTCTGGATGAATTTTTCTGACTTGTCACTTGTTCTGAACCTGAAACAATCCAAAACCTCAAAAAAAGCAAAAAGCAACTTTCCAAAAAAACAACTTTCTATTTTTAGGAAAAAACAAAGCCGAAAAAAGAAGGTTCCCGGATTGGCCCCAACATGCCAAAAACAAAAATTTCTAAATTTAGAAAAAAACATAAATTCCTAAATAAAGCAAGTTGTCAGAATTGATCCTAGGAAATTGCGATTTTACTCCAACCTATCTGAGCCCATCAGTAGCATCAAAAAATCCATTTGATCACTTTTCCTCATTGATTTCAAAGACTCCTCCAAATTTTGACAAACTTGACTCATTCGTAGAGGCTAGAGACCGGAGACAAAACCCTAAGATGCTAAGACACAACCCAAAAAAGTGAAAACTAGGGGGTCCTGTTGTGACGTTTTCACACATCACCCCATTGCAAATGGGGACCCTTGCTTTTTTGCTTTTTAGGGTTTGTTTTTTGGTCTTTTAGGGTTTTGTTAATTAGCCTTTGCATTTTGAGTGCTGTCGGGGAGATCAATAGGATAGCAGGTCCTGCTGGAGTGAAGTCCTGATCTTGAAAATTTGGCTAAGTCTGGAATGTCCTGATCCTGAAATTTGGCTAAGTCTGGAAACTGAAAAACCTCAAAAAACTAGATTTTGCAATATAACTCCTGGAGGTCTGAAACCACTCTCAAACATCTTGAAAGTATATATGGAATATAACTTAAAGTATAAGTTTCTTATACTTAAATGTTATATTCCATAAAAATTATCCTGATAGAGAGTTCAAAAAGTCAAATTTCGCTCCTGCCCTTCACTGAGGATCCAGAGCGAATTTCGCTCCTGTCCATCTCCAAGGGACCAAGGCAAAGCGCTCTTGTCCCTCACTAAGGGACCAGGGCGAAAAGACTTATTTGAGTCATTCCTGACCTTGTTTGGTCAAATTGGAACATCAAAGGCATGGTGAAGGACGAAATGAACGTGATAGAGCATCTAGACTTGATTAAAAGCAATGAAATGATGGAGTTTTTGTCTAGAGAGGTAAAAGCGCTCTTGTCCCTCACTGAAGGACCAGAGCGATTTTCTTTATATGCACAATTTTAGACCTTTTTTGGACATTAACTTTTATTCATAGCATGAAGTAAGGTGAAATCTTCCCTAGCAAAAGAATTTCGAGATGAAAAGTGAAAAGATTTGGCCTAGAGGGCAAAATTCGCTCCTGTCCCTCACTGAAGGACCGGAGCTTGAATTCCAAATTTGCATTATCCTTGCAAGATTTAAGTGATTTCGCGATTTGAAGAGGTCAAGGGAAGTATGTTTTGCCCGTTGAATATAACTTGAGTGGGTCACAATGAAGAAAATCAACCTAAGTAACAAAAGCGCTCCTGTCCCTCTCCAAGGGACCAGAGCGATTTTCAAAAGATGCTCCTGTCCCTCTCCAAGGGACCAGAGCGATTTTCTCACAGGACAAATTTCTGGCAAAGGTAAAGCGAATTTCAAGTTTGAGGTGAATGAAGAAAGGCATAATCGGTCCATTGGAAGTATGTTTTGCCCGTTGAATATAACTTGAGTGGGTCACAATGAAGAAAATCAACCTAAGTAACAAAAGCGCTCCTGTCCCTCTCCAAGGGACCAGAGCGATTTTCAAAAGATGCTCCTGTCCCTCTCCAAGGGACCAGAGCGATTTTCTCACAGGACAAATTTCTGGCAAAGGTAAAGCGAATTTCAAGTTTGAGGTGAATGAAGAAAGGCATAATCGGTCCATTGGAGATAATTTCGAAGACTAGCAAAGCACAAGTGAGCTTATAATTGCAAAATCGCTCCTGTCCCTCACCAAGGGACCAGGGCGAAAAACACATTAACAAGCTTTCCTCCTCAAATTGGGACGAATCCAGGTCAAGGCACAAGATTGGAATGATATTTAAAAATGCTTCAAGGAGGAATGAAGTTACAAAGACCACAAAATGCGATGAAAATTGGCTAGGGCGCTCCTGTCCCTCTCCAAGGGACCAGAGCGATGTTATTGATATCCATTATTTTCCCCAAGCTTGAGCGCTTACTTCAAACAAATCGCATTAAATGCCAAATTCACTAAAACCTTGAAATATTTTAATTAAATTGGCATTTAATAAGGGTGCGTTGGTATTTAATAATTAATTTAAGCCTTGGAAAATCGAAATTTTTAATTATAAAGGCATTTAAAATTAATTATTAAATTAAAATTCAAAATGGGAGCGCTTAAGGTATCATTTTAATGTTTTGGGGCAAGTCGGCCTTCTCCTTTTATTAATTTTGTTTATTTTTGGTTCTATTTTACCAAGTCGGCCTATGGATAATGAAATGGTGAGCGCCTATATAAGAGAGGTGTGTTGAGCGATTTTAATCCATCATTCACTCATCATTTCAAATGCGATTTGGAAGGGCAAAGAAGAAGTGCGAAATCTAGCTGGAGTGGAGCAAATTTCTACTAAGTGTGGAGACTAAGGAGGGCGAAATTCATATTGAAGACTATTGAAGAGGCAAATTTCTTGCTAGATTGGAGGATAATTTCCAGATTTTTGAAGACATTTGAAGGCGAATTTCCAGATCTTGAAGAAGCTAGTGGAAGATGGAGTTCTTTTCCAAGCTAAAGGGGGCGCATTTTGCTAAAGGGAGTCTTGATCTACATTTTGCCTAGCGAATTCTCCTATTTTTGCATCATTTTTTAGAATTAATTCCCAAGTGAAGGTATGGCGTAATCACCTTGGCACCATTTTTGAAGATTTAAATTTTGCTTTGAAAATCCTAAATTAGGAAATGATAACTCAAGATTTATCATGAAGTTTCCTAAATTAGAATCTTGAATCTTCCTTTCTACACTTCAAGATATATTATTAATTGTGAAATGTTGTGTAGGTATCAAGATGGCGACTCCCAAGCTCGAAAGATCTACAAGTCGGAAGACTCTCCTCAAGGAAAATCAAGCCAGATCAAGGACGGTCTCCTCCAAGGACGATCAAGCAAGGACAAAGGCGACCTCCTCCAGCCTAGCATCGACAAGGACGACCTTCTTTGGACTAATGTCATCAAGGGCGACTTCTCCAATCCAGTATTCCAAGGCGAGGTACATCAATCATCCTGCACATCAAGGACACAAGAAGTTAGAACAAGGGTTCGTTGAAGAAGCAGATAGTTCCAGATGAATTAATTAAAGCTAGCTTCTCAACAACATCAAGTTGAATATTTACCAAGTTACAAGTGTCAGACAAGGTGGCATCCTAGTCATCACTTCTCCAGTTAATGTGGTCCACCTCAACAATTTCCAGATTCAATGTACCCAACTCATGGAAGGTGGCGCAAACTCCGATGTATCTACCCTAGCTATCCATTGGTGGAATTTTCTAGAGAGGACATGTGTCTAAGCAATACAATTTTATCATTGGTCAAGCATTAAATGTTATGTAATGGTTGTAACAAACCCTAATTAGGGTTTTCATTGTTGAATCTTGGCCATTGATCTCGAATTGATCTAAGCCATCAAATTGTATTAAGGGCACTATATAAGCCCTGGCATTTCATTTTTGTAAAGGCAGATAGAATAGAATAGGAGCTGGAAGCAGTTAGAAAGGAGTTAGTGAATAGAGAGTAGTTAGCTAGTTGATAGAATAGCAATTAAAGTAGAGTAGAGAGAGAAGGCAAAGATTGTTGCCAAGATGTTGTTGTAAAAGACTTGTAACTTCATTGAAGAAATGGTGAAATTTATGGGTCGATTCGACAATTTGCATGGTCTCTATACTTCTCGTATTTGATTTCATGTTATTAGATGAGTGGAAGAAATGTGCTTGATTGATGGTGGAATTCGTATATCCATACTACTAGCAGTTTGTTGATTGCAGACTTGCCTTGCGTAGTCAACTGGAATCATTCAGCCTAAGCTTAACTTCAATTGTCGCTTCTTCATTGATATGCATCAACCTGATGGTGTCTATGCCTGCAGTGATGATTTGAACATCATAAAGCTTTCCTTCGAAGATCGCACTAACCTTGTGGAGATGGTCCTGGGATGTCAAAACAAGACTTAGTTAGAATTCCATCAAAGATCATTCATTGCTCTTACATTCTTAGTGTTAGGATTAGATCCTTTCCTCGCCCTCATCTTTTTTCCTTTTTTTCAAATCAAAGCAAGTAAGAGCTTGTGTTCCAGCAATATTCAAAGCAGATCAGACGTTCAATCATCAAATGTAAGTCCCCTTGTGATTCCAGCAAATCACATCATACCACAGAGAGCTTATCCACACGTAGAGACCCTACATACAAGAACCTTGAAGTCATCCCGATTGATCCTTTTCGCGACATCTTCAGCTTTCGGAGGCTTTACTCAAGAGAGGATAAGGTACCTTTAGGTATTTTATTCTGTGTTTGATAGTGTACAAAATACACGTCAACAGGTCCGCATTTGCATTGGGGTGACGTGTGAAAACGTCACAATAGGTACTACAATCCACAATTGTGAATTCCTTGATAAACTAAATAATAGTGAGTTGGAAGTGGTATTTGCATCTGATGTTGAAGCTTGCACATATGATGGTGAGGTCATTAAGAAGGAAGAGGCAATGAGGAAGCCAAGATTAGTGAGTATAATTGCTGAAGGAGATAGTTAATTTTTCATTGTTGAATTTATAGGAGCAGTGCCCATGATTGATGAGCATCACCCCATTGCACGCTACCTTGGCATGAAGTGGTAGTGTTTCTAGAGTTGACATTGTTTGAGGACAAGCAATACTTGGGGTGGGAGGACTGTCATGTCCCTTATATTGAGATAAAATGAAAGTATTTTAAATACTAAGAAAGTGTTTTTAAACATTATATTAATAATATAATTATATTATAATAATAATAAAAAAATCGAAGTGGTTGAGCTTAATTGGTTAAAGCATTGATTTCTCATTGTGGAGACCCAAGACCAAATCCCAAAAGGGACATCTAATATGGAATTCTAAGTTGTGACTCTTGGTCTTCCATAGTTGGCTTCTAATGTGGAATTGGTTTTTAAACAAGTGGATTTTTAAGTTAAGACT
The DNA here is from genome assembly GCF_030272615.1 of Cryptomeria japonica. Classification (NCBI taxonomy): domain Eukaryota; kingdom Viridiplantae; phylum Streptophyta; class Pinopsida; order Cupressales; family Cupressaceae; genus Cryptomeria; species Cryptomeria japonica. The sequence continues at coordinate 464,550,677 of NC_081412.1, read as the reverse complement.
CTTGGTCTTCCATAGGTGGTTCTAGTGTGGTTCCTTGAAAGGAGCAGTCTCATGGTTGTGCTCACAAGAGCTTGTATTGGTCTTATGTTGATGCTTATATTAACAAAATAATTGTAAGTGATAAGCAATATAAAAATAAAAATAAAAAAATAAAATAAAAGATTTTTTAAATTCAAAGTTCTGGTCGGTACCATAATAGGATTCATTTTCAAATGAGGTTGGCTTCATGCAGATTATTCCAAAAGAGATCAAGATTTCATTCCGGGCATCTATCTATCTAGATTTTTTTTAAGCAATTGAACTTCCTAGTATACTGTGTTTGCTAGGACAAAACCCCCTACACTTACACATTAAGCTATTTGGACAAAAACCTGAATTCCTTTCCTTGCCACCTTCAATCTGAAGTCGCTGGCTGGGCTAAAGTCTAAACCATTGATTCATTTTGTTTTTCAGGATCACAAATAGTGGGTGCTTCAAGGGTTGATTTAATAATAGTTGTGCAAGGAGACATTATTTGCTAGGTGACAACCTTCAACAGGTCAGACATTGGAGTATCTGACAAACTGCCATACCCAAATATTTGGAGTGATCTGCATAGGGGATTGTTGAAGCTTAATTAATCAAGACTTGGACTTCTGCAGCAGACATTGAAGACCATATACTTACCTCCTGATCATATTCATGAGCCTGGGACCTGCAGCTATCTGCATAGGGGAGCTACTGGAGAAGACCTATCAGATCTAGGCACTTGTAGCAGGCTTTGAAGTATATACACAAGCCCTAGATGAGCAAACCTGGGCAGAAGATCACAGCAAAAAATCTAGAGGTGCGGCTACATCCAGGTCATCCCATCACCTAGGGGTTTATAAACTGGACGGCAATTGAGGTTTTCATGCTTCAATCTCAAAGGGATGCTAGAGTTAAAGTAGTTTCAGTGGCTTGAAGGCAATAGCACTTTGTAAATTCCAGTTGCCACCATTATAGGCCAGATCATGAGGATTTTCCAGATCAGATTTTTACTGGATCTCCTCAAACACTTGTTATTCACTCGAAGCTGTGAACTCACACAAACTTGTGCCAGGTCCTAAATCTCTGTTTACTCAGATTGGAATCAATTATCCATTGAATTCGTATGTGGTGTGTGTTCTCTGAGTTGAAAACTTAAAACTTTGCTAAATTGCTAATGATGAAAACTGAAACAAACAGAAATTAGTCCTCTTACATCACTGTGTGATGGTTTTGTAAAGATTTAATCTTTAATATCTATTTGAAATCAGGTAGGGCATGTTATTGTTTGTAACTTCAGTAGATATCGTATCATATTTCTTCTCATCTCTTCCGTGAGCTCCGTTGGTATGAGGTTCACGTGTGTCATCGTCTTGGTGTATCTTGTCGGTGCGGGAGGAGTTTCAAGTTGCTTTGTAACTGTCACCGAAATCTTTGTCTCTTTGCTTTCCGTCTTCTGTCCTCTTGTGTTATATTGTTTTCGTACTCCTGTTCTTTCTTTTTGGTATGTGTATTGTAACAGGTTGTTCGAGGAGTGCAGAGTTATTCTTAAGCAAGGAAATTTTATCATATGTTTTTAGTAATCTTTTGTGGATGTATTTTGAAGGAATGATATCGTCTTCAGCTGTCTTGTAGTTTTTCGATCTCTCAGTACTATCTTTCTATGTTCAATTGATATGTGATCTCATCTCATTGTAGAGAGGACATATTCTGGATGTAAGGTAAAAGTCCTCATTTTAAAGAGCTTCTTGTTAGGCTTAAAAACATTGTATCAGATTCATATTGATAATAAAATTCAATTTTGGTGTGGCTGGGTTTTTCACCCTCAGGTGGAGGGTTTTCCCAGGATAATCGTAGTGTCTCTTGTTTTGTATTTTTTCAGATTCTGAATTTTTATCTTTCTGGTTCTAATTTAACATGGCATTAGAGCGGGTCTAAAGAAAAGATCCAGAACCAGATTGCTTAGTTTTGAAATTTTCTTTGTTTGAAGCTCTAGTCTGTTTATTTCAAGTTTTTCCATCATGGTGAATGGACTCAAAGTTGAAGACAGATTGGATGGTGCAACCAATTACACTTCATGGAAATTCAAGATTCTTATTGTGCTATAAGAGAATGATTTTCTTAACCATGTGAAGTCTGTTGTAGGTGAACCTTCAGATGACACCGAGAAAGCTCAATGAGGAAGAATAATCTCATGGCTAAAAAGATTCTAATTGATTCTGTTAAGGATCATCTAGTACCTGTTATATCCAAGTTGAATTCAGCCAAAGATATGTTCGAGTGCCTTCAAGGCTTGTATGAATTCAATATTTCTAGCAGATTTCTAGCATTGAGATGTCAATTTCCTCATATTAAAATGAGTAGAGGTGAATCTGTTGTTTCCTTCTTTATGAAGATTACAGAATTGAAGGATCAACTCAATGCTATTGGTGATTCTATTGAGGATAAAGACCTGGTTATGCTGGCCATGAATGGCCTTCCTCACTCTTGGGAATCTTTCATTCAAGGTATTAGTGGAAGAAATGAGTTACCCAAGTTTGGTCGAGATTGAGAGCTGATTGCATTCAAGAGGAATGCAGATTGGAGGCAAGAGGAATTGGACATAAATCTCATCATGAAGAAGATCACGTTCTTGCTGCCCATACGTCTAAAAGAAAAGGAAGGAAGGGAAACTTCAAAAGGAACAGAGATAGAAATTCTGATTCAGCTCATGAATCTAAGAGAAGAAAGGACCTCTCTAGAGTACAATGCTTCAGATGTGACAAGTTTGGTCACTTTACTAGAGAATGTCCTTCTAGACTTATCTTTAACAACCAATTTACGTATATTTCCCTATAATTGTTGGACTCATCTTTAACAAACAATGTGGCAGCTTTCCAAAATTAATCATTGCCACACAAGACATTGCACATTTGCATGTTCAACCCTAAGGCACACAGCATAATTGTCAGACTTCTCAGCAGAGAGATTACATCCAATAACTCAATCTTGTTATTCATATTAGAGCTGCTTTACCCTGTTTGGTTGCCAAATTCACGCCTCTTATGGAGGTCTGCACCATGTTAACTGAGAAATCAGATTCTTGTTGTACCATCAAGTCATATAAGTTTGTAACCCTTATCTAGGTAGCTCTGCTCATCATTGGGCTTCTCAGTTTCTTTCAAGCATCAGTCATGCTATTTGGACTGTTGATCCACTTCTTGAGATGCCTGCCAGTGAGGTTAGTAAACCCCCAACAAACGCCTACAAAATTCTATATGAGTACTAAAAGGAACCTAAGGGGATCAAGGGGGGACACCACTCTTATTGAAGTCTTGTATAGTTTAATGAAAGTGTCAATCTTGTAGGGAAGAAATTTGCTGAATATATCAATCTTGTGGTGAAACAAACTGATGAAAAAGGGTTGGAAATTGCTCTTGCTGAATATATCAATCTTGTGAAAGTAATTTTAGAGCAAAATAATCACCATCTGAATTGCCAAATTCAGATATCAAGAGGCTAGCCTTCCTTGACATGGATATGGAAATTGACATTTGAATGATAACTCAGTATGATTAGGACCCATTTGTAACAAAGGAGCACAAACAGAGTATACTTATTTTTTCAAGGGGGCAAAAATATGATAATGGATAGAAAACAAGTTTCTTCAATTCTAAAACTTTGGTTGTCCCTAATGGCATATGCAATTTAGAGTTTGATGAAGTGATCTGCAAGTAACAATATCTGCAGTCTTAGCTCATTTTGGTAAGAATTGGCACTAAATAAATAATTTGGGAACTGACACTAAATGAATAATTTGGCTACGTTATCCTGTCCTAGACTAATACGTATATGATGATATATCAATTGTATGATTAACTCTGGATTTGAATTGCATGCATGCTTCAGCATAACTTACAGAAGATTAAGCCTAGGATGGATTGAAAGGGATGCATTATGGAAAAAGTTGGACTTGTTGATATGTTATGGCAGGACCAAAAGACTCATTGTTAGTCTTCTCCTCTCAACACACTTGTTTTGAACCATTAATATCCTATGAGCTGGTGTCCAATTTTTGATGTTCAGAAAGACATTTTATCAAGATGTTTTTAAGTCTAAGCTCTTTATTGCACAGAACACACACATAATTGAATGCTCCAAAGTAGAAATAAATAGTGTCTTAGGTGAAATGATGAATGGACCACATGGATTCCTTTAATGTAAAAGTTATGCTACCACTGTTAAAGAATGATGCAGTTCTGCACTTTGTAGGTATATGTTAACTGGATACAGTATTAAGTTTATTAACAACTTATGTCCTTTCACCTATGTTTTGAAATGTTTGAAATTAATTATTGTTCTCAAATTGCTAATTAATGTTTCTGCAATTATGTAGGGAGGGCATTTTTGGAGGATTGCTTGCGAACACAGGGTATTTCCACACAGGGTGCTGTTCATGTTGAAAGCAGAAAAGGCCTACATATATCTGAGGATGATAGTGCTTCACAAAATGTAAATGTTTTGGTAACATCAGGCACACTAGTACCTAGCCTAGTCAAGTGCTTGCTATTTGGTTTGGATGGTGTGTTCACCTATGACAATGGTTAGTTTCGAATCCCTCTAAGATTCCTTTTAATTTTTTTTCATTGATTCTAATCTTCACCTGTAATGAATTCTTTTGTGGTGCCTTCTAATTTTTATAAAATGTATCTAGGTGTGTAAAGTTCTCTTTTATAAACTTGTCTTTGTAGTCTTAAAGAAATCATTATTATACATTCTTTTCTTTGAAATAGGCACAAACTTTTAGCTCACAATAATCGCTGGTATATCTATATGCCATTATCTGTATTTAGGATTGCAAGTTTTTTTTGGAAGTGTTTCTAGAAACATTTCTGGAGGGGCTGCACCAAATAAAGGGAATGTTTTGAGTACTTAGATGCCAAGTTTGATGGTGGGTATCTATTTTAACCTTTTTTAATCAATTCTTGCTTGCTAATGTGCCCCTTTAATGAATGTTAGCAATTCCAAGCCTCAAGAGCACAATTTGCTGGGACTTGAACTTTATTTACTTTGTGGTAAGTTCCCCAATTTTTTTATTTCATTTCAGGTTGATGGACAATCACATGTTGTAAGATTTGATTGTTTGCTTGCTTTATTGAAAGTGATTTGATCTTGATTTACATGTAAAATGAAATTGTAAATTTTGAACAGAATCCACTTATTCTTGTTAAGACATTTAAAGTTTTCTGCTAGAATTAAGGGTGTAATCTAGGGTATAAGATCTCTCTAGTAGACTTGACTGTTGAAGAGGTTATAATAATAGGTTCTAAAACAAAAGTGTGGATAAGATTCTTGACCTCATCATCTGATGGAAGTTGTCAAATGATTAAGAAGGAAGGCACAACTGCTAAAGGAAGACTGTAAGTGTGAAGGGTAAGCTTATTGGGAAACAAAAACGGAGAAAAACATGTTTTGCACATTTTCTGTTATATTGTGAAGAATTTCCGTAAAGAGAAAGATAGCACCAATGCTCTCTAGTTGGAGTGTTTTCCATGATATGTGTAAAGAAAAACACAAATGTTTGCTTAATAGAAGGTGCAACAAAACATTTCAGGAAATTTACTGTATATTCTTGGTGCACTTTGTAGCGATTTCCATCTGATTGGCTGATCAGGTTTTCGCCTTTCACAACATTGCTTTGCAGACCATCAGTGATGATCCTACAGGGAGTGTGAACATCTCTAAGAATCTTCAAATAAAAATGACTGGACGGTTATTGACTACCTTAATGCAAACAATGTGAATGTGTTTGTACATTGTTTTTCTTGGCTTCTTATCTCAGTTACTTTTTAGATGTGCTTACAGGGTTGCAACATGTTTTGTTCCTCTATGATCAAGCCATCAGATATCTCTTTCCATGCTTGTCCCCATGCAACAACTATCCTAGTCTCTTCCTTTTTTTGTTTGCCTTGTTTTGATATTTGGCATGTGGTCCCTTGGATGATAGTTATTTTACTAGTAAGAAAATCTATAATGTGGGTAGGGAGAGGTTTTTTAATCATTACTACACTTTTAAAAATAGAAAGGTTGACCAATGAAGAATATATTATTTTGAATTGCAAATTGATTACCAAAAAGAAGAGAGCCTACATCCACAGACTGGTTACAATATTAGTGACCAAGATAGTTACTCACTCTAAGCCCAAACCAGGCTGGACATAATACCAACAAAAAAATAAAGATCCAGTTTGTAAAGAAGAGATCACCATCTGAGAAGTTCGGTACAGCATCACATTACATCTTTATAATATCTATATGCAGCAAATTCAAACAATTAGTCTAAACACAGGACACTAGTCCTCACTATCACTATCCTTTCCCTGATCCTCCTCATGGTCACTGCCCTTTTGCTGATCCTCCTCCTCACTTTCATTAACTTTTGCTTCGACTTTTCCTTTGTCATCTTTCTTTGGTTCAACCCTACTGATCTGGAAGGTCTCAAATGTAATGAGGGGAGGAGAAATTTTCTCCCAACTAGAAGTATCAAAGTTTTGGTGTGTGATCTAAATTTACCTTACTGCTTCATTATTCTTCAATTGATATTGGTGTTCCTTGCAGTACTTGTTCTGAAAATCTAAATACTCTCCATGGAATTTCTTATCAATCTTCCTCAAATCTTGGGGCCAGTAGTCTGCATCCTGGATATCTTCTTTGAATATTGGTGAGGTGCCTTCCTCCAGTACCTTCATGAACCTTTCAGCTGGAAGCTTCAATGTATATGTAACTTGTTCAATAATCATTAACTTTGTGAGTCTAAAATCAGACTCAATAAGAACCCTCTCTTTACCTTGGAACATGTTCATTTCTTCTTTTCCACAAAAATCCAAAGGATTTCAGTAGACAATACAAGCCAAAACCAATTAAATTTTTTGCTCAGACCATGGACATAACCAGCAAGGATTTCAAACCATGACACTTTATCAACAACATTCTAGGAAACAATGTTACCCATAAAAAGTGACTAGATCACATTAGCAAATTTACATTGAAAGAAAATATGAAAGCAATCCTCAACACATCCACAAACAAGACAGCTAGCAGGTTACAGATTAATTACTAGTCTCTGCAGGGCTAATTGCCATCAAAACATTGTTGTTTTTGTTCAATACTATTAGACCAGACGACCTTAAAGAATTTCATGCATTCTTTGTCATTGAGGTTCAAATTCCAATATCTATTGATATGCTCAAAGACACCATAGTCTTGGGTGAGGATCTTGTACAAACATGGGCTTTAAGATTAGGGAAGGGAGTACCATCCGTCCATTTAAACTGCAACATGTCATTCTCATCATTCAAGATCTTTATTGGTTGTTCTAACTTAGACATAGTATTCATTAACACAGAATATTAACACAGAATATGATCTCTTAATAGTATCTTCAAGGTTGAACTCAGTTTTAATGATTTCCCAGACCTTGATATTGTTATTAACAAACAGGTCATTTAATTGAGTAATACCAGCTTGATGCCATCT